>NW_006160061.1:3313616-3322965 GCF_000334495.1 Tupaia belangeri chinensis
GAACTCTTTTACACTGCTGGTGGGAATGTAGATTGGTTCAACCACTGTGGAGAATAATTTGGAGATTCCTCAAAAACCTACAGATAGATCTGCCATATGATCCAGAGATCCCACTCCTCTGTATCTACCCAAAAGACAGAAGAATTCTTCATTGGAAAAGTGCTTGAATATCGATGTTTATTGCGGCACTATTCATAATAGCTAAGTCATGGAACCAACCCAAATGCTCCCGTATGGAGAAATAGATTGAAAAACTGTGGCACATATACTCTATGGAATACTACTCAGCCATAAAAACCAACAGAACCTTGGCTTTTGACAGAAAGTGGAAGAATATGGAAGATGTACTGCTGAGTGAAGCAAGCCAGGCTATGAAGGAGAGATATTGTATGTCCCCACTTAACTTATACTGTATGTCTGCATTCTATGACTGAAACTGATTGACTAATGGTTGAACAATCACAAGAGATGGGTGTGAATGTCAGATGAGGTGTATGTGGAGGAGTGGGTCCTAATGAAGGACATTTGGAGAAGGGATACAGAGGTTGAGCATTGACAGGATGGGGAGATGTGGTGTTATCTGCTGAAGATATTTTGATCAACGATCTGGGGAGAAATGTGCACATATCAAAATGGTCTCATTGTAAGCCAAACAATATGATTGAAAGTATATACAAAAATAAAAAGAAAAAAAGAAAAAAAAAAAGAAAAATCCCCAAGGTGTCTTTTATATACCACCAAAACACAACCAAAAGAGAATACCGGGCAGGTGTTTAGCTTAGCAATAGCCAAACATCTAAATCCAGAATGAGGTATAAAACAACGGAATGCCTAACACATTTACTGAAGTCATTACTAAAAATAATTAAATGGATTGTTGGTCTTGGGGATTTAAAAAGAGAAGGCGATGCATGCCAGAGTCATCCTTATATTTCCCAGAGGAAAGACAAAAACTATGAATAAAATTAGGGCCAAGCTACAATAGGTGATCAAGCAATTAGCATACATGAAAAGAACACAATTATGAACCAGAGCAAGGCAACAGCACAATTTATTTTCCACATTGTTTTTTTTTTTACTTCCATATTTCAATAATATTGATATGTACATTCATAGCTTTAAATATATGAGACTTGTCGAAATCTTTTCTGAATTAAATTATTGTGAAAATTATCATCAGGCTCATGAACAGAGACTTACCATGATGACAGTTTTTTGATGTACCATGGGGAACAGAATTATTTTTAACTGTTCATGAGGTAGTTTACAGGCCTCAGGGCAATGGATGATGTCTGGCTATGAATGAATTAAAAACAGAATTATTTTCAGCAGTTCAGCAGAGTCCATTTGGAAAGATGTTTAGCACAGAATTTGGACTCCTAGGTTCTGGTCCTGGCTTTCCTCTGTGAGACTGGGTAAATTGTCAAGCATTTTTTAGTTTTCTTAGCTGTAAAATGCAATTTTTGAATTAGATAAGAAAAGATAATGAAACTTTTCTTTTTAAAAAATTAAGTTTATTTATTTATTAAGAGAGAAAGAGGAAGCATTGCAAGAGGATCCTCAGGCTGAGTTCCATCCTCAGCATTAGCTAGTATGGGCCATTGGCAGCATGTACCCAGTGTGCCAGGAAGGCCATGGGACACAGGGTGGGAGGTGTAGGTCCCACATGGGTCCACCTTGGCAAAGAATTGTGTTACCACTTCGTGATTAGCTGGCCCAATAATGAAACATTTTCTGAGTACTTTGTATTTGTCAGCAATATTTTAAACATTTCATACATATAAACTCATATTAACACATAACGTATGTGGGTTGGTCTGACTGGTACAACTCTTCTCCAGTAATTTCTGAAAATATTTTAGTATACAGAAAACTCTAAGGTCTCTACAGTTATTCTGTAAATAATTCACGTGGTCTGTGTGGAATTCACTGTTTGCTGACATTTTAGTAAAGAAGCTGAATCTGCTGCAGCAACCATTGCTATATTAACTAAAAGATGTTTTGTTTAAACTTTTCCTAGGTGAATGTTTTCAGAGTTTCTTAAAGTTTAACACGCACAAATATCACCTGAGAAGTAAACTTTAAAATGCTGATTCTTGGATCATGACTGTCTCCCTTCCAATTCTGAACTGAGATATTTGGATGAAGCCCAGGAAACATTCTCAGCAAGAGTTCCTATGTGACTGTACTGAGTGAACCATAGATGAAGCCAAGAATGTCCACTCAGAAGGTTTTATATAATTGTTTGGTTAAGGAAATCTGATTGATAATTATAAATTGTGAAGGTATCTTCACTCTGGGAAGGAAATGTTAACCCTAGTTACATAGTTTCCCTTTAAAAATAAGCATTTCCATAGTATAAATAATAGTAATAGTGTATATTTTGTTTTTGTGATGCATCAGACACTTGATGGTACTCAATCCTCTTAATTATTCAGTAGGTGCTATTTACTTTTTGCATCCATTTTTTAAAGAATAAATTGAAGACTGTGGGAAATTACAGAAGATAATTCTTTTACTTGAGATTGCATAGCACATTAGTTTTGGAGTCATAGTGGGCAAATGTCCATTTCATCTTATTTTTTTCCTCTCATCTCTCCCTTCCCCGTGCCCTGCTTGATTCTTCCTTCTTTGCTCTCGCCTTCTTTTCTTCCTCCCTTTCTTCCTTAAGTTTTTTTCTGTTTCTTTTTTCCCCTTCTTTCTGACACCTAGTAATTGGTTTGTACTTTACCGTTTTCTGCATCCCAGGCCTTAAACCTTAGACAAGTGTTCACCACGAAGCCTTGGTGCACCATGAAGGCAAAGCAAATCGGCTCTCCAGGGCAGACATGAGCAGCTCTCTGCCCCATACCTTTTCCCCTGGTTCTGTTTTGTATCTACAGTCATAAATATCACAGGCAGGTCTCAGTAGACATTACACAGGTGGAAAGGTGAGAGAGAGGAGGAAAAAAAGGATGGCATCTTGATTTATATGATAACTTAAACACAATACTTAAAAAAAAGTATTTCATTTTTCACCTTTTGCTAAAAGAACCACTGCTTTAGTCATTTTCTTTTTCATCTTTTTTTTTTTTTTTGAGAGAGGTTTTTGCTATAGGGTGCGTGTACTTGCCAGACAGACAGAGAGGGAGACAGAGAGACAGAAAGGGAGAAATCAGCCACCATAGGGGATGGCCACGCCGCAATACCTTCTCCTCCATTCTCCTCTCGGGATCTTGGGCATGCATGCACATGCGCCCGGCGTGAGTTTAAGCTACGGGTCCGGGACTTGAACCATGATCGACTACATGGGAATCCAGCAACATAGCCGTTATGCTAACTGCTAGCCCTGCTTTAGTCATTTTCCTGTGTCCTTAAAACTAACCACTTTATATGAGAGTAATCTCTAGAGAATGATTAATATCAATTTTATATGTTGTCATTAATCAGCAAGATAATTTTTGAAAATAATTTTAAACATATGAGAAATAGCCCTGTATTAAATTAAAAAAAGGAAGCTAGTGCGGCAAAATAAAAATCTGAAAGAAAATACATCAAAGAGTTTACTGGAATTTTCTTAGGATTCCAAAATTTTTTTATTTAATTTTTGTTGTTCTCTATATTTTTCATGTTTTCCCCAATTATTTTTGCTTTTATAATCTGAAAATATCTCAGTTTTCATGTTAAAATTTTATGCCAATAAAGTGAGATTGGTGCTATTTATGTCATCTGCAAACCAATGTCTTTTCAAATAAAAAAATGCATGTGAGGATTTTTTTTTCAAACTTAATGGGGTGAAGAATGATAAATTCAAAATTAAGATAGGCACATAATGTATAGAAAAAGATATGGAGTGAGGTGAGTGGGGAGGCAGGAACTAAAAATTTCCTCATGGATCATATTCTCCCAGAACTAAATTGCATGTTGATTGTGGCTAGAATTGATCAGTAAGTAGATGCCAGATCTGGTCATTTGTGAGTTGCCTGAAATAGAACAAGTCAATTTTTTAAAATTTTATTTATTTATTCCTTTTTTTCACATTTTATTGGTTCATTAAAGCTTATATATACATATTAATGAACGCACGTCTGACTTTAGGCATAAACCTCAGTGAGTAAAGTGAACATACTATAAAGTAGCACCTCACTGGAACTATATAGCTTACTGAACTCATTAAATAGGTATTAATAGGTATTTTTAATTTAGAAATTTTAGTTTTAATAGATCAAAAATAAAAAAATGTTAGGAGAAATTTTCTTCAAATAAAGCCAGGATAAAGGTTAGGATTCAGTTCTAGTAGTAGGTAGATGAACCTATCAACAGTTCAAGAGAAAACAAAAATCCTTAAATATGGAAATCAAAGCATAGAAGAAAATCAATAATGTTTTAGTCTAAAGTAATAAAAATTCTATTTCACTAGTTCAGACTCTGATAATTAATCTGTTTATTGAATTTGCAGTGTTGCTGTGGTCTGATCTTAACATTTATATTCTGAAGTTAACATTCAACTCTGGACTTCCCTTACCATTAGGCCGGCCGTTCTCTTGATTGTTTCTCGTACTCTTATTTCTGTGTATTTGACCTTATTTTTCTGCTATAGCACTCCCTTTTGTACTTCTTGGAAAGTTGGTCTGGTGTTGGTAAATTCTTTCAGGTTTTGTTTATCTGAGAAAGTTTTTGTCTGAGTCTCCCATGTGAAAGATAATCTTGCTGGGTATAGTATTCTTGGTTGAAATTGTTTTTCACTTAACACTGAATATATTTCCCCCTTTTTTCTTGATTGAATTATTTCCAATGAGAGTCCAGCGATAACCTTACAGGATATCATTTCTTTTTTTCTTTTAGGGCATGTGTACTCGCCAGACAGACTGAGAAAGACAGAGAGATAGAAAGCAAGAAATCATCCCCCAGGAGGGATGGCCACACCACAATCCCTTCTCCTCTATTCTCCTCTCGGGCGGGATCTTGGGCATGCACACGCGTCTGGCGTGAGTTTTTAAGCCACCGGGTCCAGTACGCCAACCACGGTCGACTACGTGCGAGTCCAGCAACATAGCCATTATGCTAACTGCTGGTCCCGGGATATCATTTGAAAGTATCTTGATGTTTCTCTCTTGCCAATTTTAGTACCTTGTCTCTGTCCGTGGTCTTGGTCAATCTAGCTATGATGTGCCTCACATATCTTCTTGGGTTGTATTTCTTGGGTCTGGATATTTGAGTGCCTCTCTATGTTTATAAAGTTTTTTTTCAGGATTTCATGGAATAGATTATCAATGCCCTTATTAGTCTCTTCACCATCTGGGATACTGATGATCTGGATGTTTGGGCGTTTAATGATATCTAGTATTACTCATACATTATTCTCAATTTTTTTTTGCTGTTGTTGTTTATTTTCTCAGTCTTTTTGGTGAATCTTTCTAGGTCAGAGGTTCTATGTTCTACATCTGAGAATTGATCTTCTGCATGATCTTATCTGTTTTTTTTTTTTTTTGAGAGATTTTCACTGTAGGGCGCGTGCACTCGCCAGACAGACAGAGAGAGACATAGAGACAGAAAGCGAGAAATCTCCCCCCAGGGGGGATGGTCACGCTGCAATCCCTTCTCCTCCATGCTCCTCTCGGGATCTTGGGCACGCACGCACCCGCTCCCGGCGTGAGTTTTAAGCCACCGGGTCTGGGACGCGAACCGCGGTCGACTACGTGGGAGTCCAGCGACATAGCCATTACGCTAACTGCTGGTTCCCCTGCTTTTGGTATTTTCAAGGGAAGTTTTGGTTCCCTGTGTTACAGCCTTCATCTCTAACAATTCCATTTGATTGTTTTTTTATGATGTATATCTCCTCTT
The DNA here is from genome assembly GCF_000334495.1 of Tupaia belangeri chinensis. Taxonomy (NCBI): domain Eukaryota; kingdom Metazoa; phylum Chordata; class Mammalia; order Scandentia; family Tupaiidae; genus Tupaia; species Tupaia belangeri. The sequence continues at coordinate 3,319,440 of NW_006160061.1, forward strand.
TCAGATCATGGAAGAACTTCCTCACCTCCTGGAACTCGATGCCTTTTTTCTTTTGCATCTTCTGGAGTTTATTGTCTCTATTCTCTTGCATCTTTGTTAGCTTTGTCATTATGAATATTTTAAATTCTATATCTGACATTTCCATGAGTTCCCTTGTATTCTTTGTGGAGGAAGAGGAGTTATTATTTTCCATTAGAGGGGATATATTTTCTTCATTTCCCATGTTTCTAGTGTCTCTGCAGTGGTTTCTGGTCATCTCCTGAGGAATTATATGTCTTTTTCCTATTTTTTGGAGTTAAATCTGAGCAATGAGAGGAATGCAGAAGGAAGTAACCTGCAGTCTATAAACAGTACCATTTTTCTCCCTTTGCACAACTGATACAATGAGGATTGAAGATTAACCTGACCCTAAAGGTATTCAAACATTTGGTTACCCAGCACCTAGACCTATCTAGAAAATCAGCATATGGAGGTTGAGCAGAAAAGTGAGAAAGGTAAAAAGGAAAGGAAAAGGAATAGAAAAAAAAGAAGACAAAAAAAAAAATCAGAAACAATAAGAAAAAGAAAAGAAAAACTTTTTTTGTCAAAAAACTAAAACTCTCTCAGAACTCAAATATATGGCTACTGATTGCTTATCCAATGGGGGAAAGGGGAAAAGTAAGAGTTAGAAAGATAAAGAGCTTCAGAGAGCTAAGTTTAAAAATGAAAAATAATTAAAAATAGAGAGATATGGATAGAGACAGAGAGAATAAGTAGGGTACTCTAACCTGACTCCCGGCTAGCCTGAGGAGCAGGAAGGTAAAGTCTGAGCAGAGGGTCTTCAGTGATCAGAATACCTAAATGGGGCCACTTGGAATTCAAATATAGATGGCTGCTGATTAACTTATCCTGACCCCTACCTAGACTGGGGAGCAGGAGGGCAAAGTCTGGGCAGAGGGTCTTCAGTGGTCCAAATTCTTATTTATTTCTTCTGTGAGAGAGATAGAGAGATACAGAGACATGGAGTGAGACATCAGAGTCCTGATATTGTGATCAACCCTAGCCTTCAATCAGCCCTGGATCATGGTCTAATGTATACCCAGCAAACTCAGGAAGGTCTCCAAACTTGAACCAGGAGACATCCCATGTGGGATTGCTTCACAATGCATCATGTTTACTGCTGTGTCACTGTCTGGCCTTCCTTGTTAAATTTTTTTTTTTTATTGCCATAGAATCTTAGTGGGTTGGAAGACTGAAAGAAGGGGATCACTGCATGACCAAGTCTGTTGAAGGTGTCTTTCTCTTTCCTGCATGACTCTATTGTGAATTGAAAAAAGAGAATAAAAACTCAAAGTTTTATTTTATCTACTCTTTACCATATTTATGAACATCTTCCTCAGATATCAGAGTGGGGACATAGGTTAAAAACGAAGAAAATAATGTTAACAGTAGTCTAGACTAAACTGGCGAGAATATGGGTAGCTGCCACACATTATGCATTTAAGTGCACTCAGTTTGAATCATTCTCATGAATTAAGCAGGCATTGCTTTAGAATAATTCACTTTGGTAGTTATGAAAGGGAAAAAAAATCATGTTATTTCCAATATAAGCAGAAAGCAGAGAGAAAACCAATAAATCACACCCATGTAATTATAGCTGATCCAGAACACAAATTTAAGTCGGCCTGCAGTCATGTGCTTTCCCTAAAAGTGAGTTTCAGCTTGACGATGGGCAGTGAGCATAGTTGCTCCAAGCCATTAGGTTGAAGTGACATAGTCAATTTCATTGTCATATTAAAAGCAGAGCCTCCTAGCTAAGGACAGGCTTAATTGCTTAAGCATATCACCATGTGTCAAAATCCCTAATTGATTTCCTACTCATTAAAGCCATTATGCTTCTTCAAGGCCAGATTGCTAGTGTGCATGACTTGAGAGTAGGAGAGCCAGCTTCAGAATCTATACACTATGCAGGCATTTACATCAGACTTGATATAAACTAAATTAGATGAACTGGGAAAAGCACATTATAAAGCCAATAGAAGCCACTTAAACATGTTTTCTTATATGATATTCTTTGTGGATAATATCTACAAACATTTTTTAAAAATCTGGCAATGCCTTAGAATCTGACTAAATTTCAGGTCTTACTCTTACTGTTCTAACACATTTTCCTCTCTGTTTAAATCTCATAAAAGGAATGTCTTTCTTATTTTATGTTTGTTGATAGATTTTATACACAAACACATATATTTAAAATTCTTCTCAGATTATGAAGATTACGAGATAGCCGCAGTTAATGAGATGAAAGACCCCATTGACGATACTGTGTTTCCTGTTGTGTATGCATATGGGTAGTCTGAGTATCGTCGTGGGATACCTGATAAGCCAAGGAAGTGCTGAGGGAAGAATGTTAGACTGACTCCTACAAATATAAGAGTGAGGTGAATTTTTGCTCCCGTTTGGTCTAGTGTATAGCCTGTAAATAGTGGGAATCAGTGCACAAACCCTCCTACAATAGCGAATATTGCTCCTATGGACAGAACATAGTGGAAATGGGCTACTACGTAGTATGTATTGTGGACAACAATCTCTAATGGGAAATTGGCTAAGACAATTCCTGTTAATCCACCTACTGTAAACAGGAAAATGAGCCCTAAGGCTCATAGTATTGCTGGTGATCACTTGATATTGCCCCCGTGCAAGGTTGCTAGTCAGCTGAAAACTTTAACACCAGTAGAAATGGATGATTATTGTTGCTAGGGTGAAGTAGCCTTGTGTGTCTATGATTATACCTACTGTAAATGTATGATGAGCTCATATGATAAACCCTAAGAAGCTGATGAATATTATGGTTCAGAATATACCACTATAACCAAAGGGCTTTCTTTTTCCCCTGAGTAATACGTGATGATGTGTGAAATGATACCAAATCTAGGCAGGATAAGGATACATACTTCTGGGTGCGCAAAGAATCAGAATAAGTGTTGGTAGAGGATTGAATCACCTCCTCTGGCGGAGTCACAGAACGTGGTATTTAAGTTTCGATCTGTTAATAATATAGTAATTCCGGCTGCTAATACTGGCAGTGATGAGAGAAGGAGAACAGAAGTGATAAGTACTGATCAGACAAATAGTGGGTTTTGATATAAAAAATTAAAATAGAAAAAAATTCTATAGCATGTGTGCGCTTGCCAGAGAGAATGACAAAGTGGGAAAGCACCCTTGGGGGCATGTCCATGTCACAGTCCCTTCTCCTCCATCCTTCTCTTGGGATTTGGGGCACACATGCATACATGCCTGATGCATTTTTTTGAGCCACTGGGTCCAGAACTGCACAGTTGGTCATGTAAGATCCAGCCACTTTAACCACCACACTACCTGGTTGGCTCAGAAGTATGTTTTTATACTATTCATTTTATATATATATAACTTTTCACAAAGAAGATACACTTTGTTTAAAAATATATAGATACTTATGAAGGCAGAAACACATTTATTTTGGTCTCGAATATTAGATATGTTTTCCTCTCACTTACTTCTTTTCTTT
>NW_006160061.1:3322996-3349452 GCF_000334495.1 Tupaia belangeri chinensis
AAATAAGCAACAATGCTATTAAGACAGCAAATATTTGTTGCTCTTTTGAGTTACTTTTCATTGTATGGTTAATGAATTTGAAAAGCTTCATTACTGGTGATTTTCTATTTGATTTTCCTATTATTTTTTCTTTTTTGCCTAACCAAATGTTTGGCAGCAAAATACAATTTCTTAAGCTTTACCCTCTGTATTCTCAAGAGCAAGCAATGAGGCTTGCCTTTAGAAATTTTCAGCAAAGTCATTGATTGAACTGAGATTGGTGATCTAGCTTTAAATGATACAGATTTAAAAGCTTTGTATTTTTCCAAATTCAGAGAACAAATACATATTTTTGCTTCTATGTGATAGGAATTTTTTCTTTCTAAAATTCTCTCATCCCAGTTAGTATCTTGTGGACTGAATTGTGCACTCCCCAAATAAGATTAAAGTCCTAACCTCCCAGTGCCTCAGACTGTGACCTTATTTGGCAATAGAGTTGTCACCAATGTAATGAGTTAAGATGAGGCTATACTTGACTAGGACAGGCCCAGACCCAATATTGCTGGTGTACTTAAAGAAGATGAGCAAATAAAGGCAGAGACTAGAGTTATGAACCTGTAAGCCAAGGAATGCTAAAGATAGCTAGGAAACCATCAGAAGCTTGAAAGAGGCAAAGAAGAACTCCCTTCAGTTTTCATAGAAAGCATGGCCTTATTCACATCTTGATTTTGGACTTCTAGCTTCCAGAACTGTGAAGCAATTAATTTCTGTTGTTTTAAACTACTGCTCAGTTTTTAATACTTTGTTATTGGAGCCCTGGGAAACTAGTCCGGTGTCACAGTCTGCTGATCTTGCTGCCAGAGACGGGTGATGGTTGTTGCCTAGTGATTGGTAGTTCTCCATAGAGTCATATACATATGCTGACCCTTGTGCTCCCTGTAGTGAATAGACAACTCTCCCTGGCTGCACACCACTACTTCAAGGTGGGAACTATTAACCTAAAACAAACAAACAAAAAAAATGGTAAAGTGAGGCAAAATATGTAAAGCAAAAAAGACTTTGAGCATAAGTTTTATTTTTGTTTTTGCTTTAAATTTTGCTATAGGACATGCGTACTTGCTGGAAATGAGAGAGAAAGAGAGAGAGAAAGTGAGAAACATTTCCCAGGGGGGATAGCCACGCTGCAATCCCTTCTTCCTCATTCTCCTCTTGGGATTTCTGGGCACATGTACAAATATGCCTAGCACATTTTCAAGCCTCTGGGTCTGAGACTCAAACAGCACAGTCAGCCATATGGGATCCAGCTGCCTTAGCCACGATGTATTTGGGCAAAAGTTTGAGGACTGCACCAGGGTACATCTGCATGAGCATAATTCAGGTAACCCCGAACAGGCTTGCTGAGATCTTACAAACCTCTGGTAGTTTTTTTTAAAAAAAAATTACAAGTGGAGAGAAGAAGAGAAAGAAGGGCTTAATCACAGTTTGGGGATTAGCAACAAAGGTAAATGGATGGTACCCTTTGTTATTGGAGAATTGTTGGCTTAATTGTTATCAGTTGGAAAGACAGCTTCTGGGCAGATGTTTATGCAGAAATGGTCCTTATGTCAGGTTATGATGATCTCTGTGCACAAGGTCATGATTCTGCCAGAGTTCTATGAATAACAATTCTTGTTATCAGGCATGCTAGTGTGAAAAAATAAATACCCCCTCCATTGTCTTCCTGGCTTGGTTTAGTCAAAGTTTTAGCTCAAATTGACACCAATGATTCCATTTTGATTTTGAAAATGTTTACAAAGCCCAGGCCTAGGCCAATGAGAGATGACAGTAGAGACTACTTTGTCTCCTCTCTGAGTCAGGATGCTTTCTTGGTTCCTACTCTATGAGTTGACATGCCCAATGCAGAGTGACAGATGCCATAGTTAGGTCCTCATTACTAACCCTGGCTGATAGCAGCAGAAGGAGAGGGTCGCTATGGATGGCCAACGTTTGCTCTACTTCCAGAAAATGGCTCTCTCTCTCTCTCTCTCTCTCTCTCTGTTCGTTGCTCTTTCTTACTTTTTTTTAAATTGCCAGATAAAGTGTGCACTCAACAGAATTATACCATACTCCATTCTTTATTTCTCCTTCCTAACAGGATTTTGTGCACACACACACTTCTGGCATGTTTTTCAGGTTGCTGGGCTGGGATTTGAACTGAAATAAGACATGTAGAATCTGGCTCCCTTAACTACTAGTAACTACTAGGTAGTAGGGCTGGCCCCAGAGACTGAGGCCCTTCAGCTCCTTTTCCATTTGCCTCAATTTCTTTTCTCCCAGTAAGCATTCATTGTTGAACATTTCTCTAATGAAGCATTTTTTCCTTCTAGCACTCCTAATTCAGACATGGTCCAGCAATAGTTTTTAGGGCTGGCAGCTCCTGTAAAAAGTGCAATTAATATAGCCCTGTCCCTGTGCTGGCCTGTTTGCTTTTCAACAGTTTGGTTCTTGGTGCTCCCAGGGACAGAGAAGGATGTGGACCAATCAGTAAGCACAATTACATGGTCGATAAGCCTTTTCTATTTAACAAAACTTACATGTTCAGGCAGAGCCTAGGAACTCCTATGACCTGCTTCAGAAAACTTGATACATTAGGGGTAAATATTTTCCATTTTGATTTTTTATTTTCTTATCATTATTTGACATCACACATATCATTGACATAGAAAGATCAGTCTCCCTAAGGAAGTACCATACCACCCTCTACCTGTTTCTCCCCTTATCTTTTTTTTTTTTTTTTTTGAGAGGTTTTTGCTATAGGGTGCGTGCGTTCGCCAGACAGACAGAGAGAGACATAGAGACAGAAAGCGAGAAATCACCCCCCAGGGGAGATGGTCACGCTGCAATCCGTTCTCTACATTCTCCTCTCGGAATCTTGGGCATGCACGCACATGTGCCCGGCGTGAGTTTTTAAGCCACCGGGTCCAGGACGTGAACCATGGTCGACTACATGGGAACCCAGCGACATAGCTATTACGCTCAGTGCTGGTTCCTCCCCTTATCTTGTTAAAATAATTTGAGGCTAGCTCAGTTTATGCCCCAAGCAAAAGTTAGTCCTGCTGCTAAACACCAAACAGAGGTAATAGCTCAGTGATCAGATACTGCCATTGCCTGCCTATAGCCCCAAGTATTGCCATTGGAAACATCATTGCTCTTGACTCTGTTATTAGCCAAATATGGTCAACCACTGGATGCTTATCCAAATAACTGTAATTCCAGTATTTACAATCAATATCTACATTCAGTATAATCAATTTTGACAATCAACACATATCCTGACATAGATTGTAAAAATTTCTTGACTTATTTTTAAAAAGAAATATTCCACAGGCTTTCTCAGTCTTCTTATTCTAATTCATCAAAAAATGATTTTTCATCCCAACCTCTGCCATGTTATTGCCTTTCTCTTTATAGGCATGCTTTACATAGTTGTTTAGCTTCCATATTCTTCTGGAAGCTAAAAAGCTAGACATGTTTCAGTCACACAATGACAGACGTTATTATTTAAGTGTTCATTACAGTTATTTAACATGGCCAGATCTATCAATCATAGTTATTAAGATCAGAAGTAACCGTACAGGTGATTCCAAAATCATTTCTCCTATTTTCTAAATGTTTTCATACTTCCTTTTGTATTTTGAAATGAGTAGAATAAAATAATGAATAAAAGAAAAATCCATAAAGAAACAAAAACTCATTGATCTAGTGAGATGGGCCTCCCTACATCTCGTACAGAGGACCTATATGTCTGGACATGTTTTGATTTCTAGTTTATTGTTTCTAGTTAGAAAAGTTCCCAAGTACTACTGCATATCATTCAGTCCTGATGCACTAATGGCATTGGAAGGACTGAGAGTTAGGGAGAGAAATCTAGTAAGATCCCTTATCCTGCACCACAGGAATTAGTTGAAGTCAATTGCTGGACCTGAATTGGTTTACTCATGGTGAAATGCAAGATTTTCATTCCATGTTTGAGGGAAAAAACAGGAATTCCTACATGTAGCTATATTGATGACAAGGTGACAGCAACCTGGATCAGGAGTGACAGCGTAGAGTGGATGCCTTGCCAGACAGAGTCTAAAGATGGAGAGATCCACAGGCTCCGTTCCATTGCTGAGTTGCAAGATCCACTTTTTCCAGAAACTCAAAGCACTCTGAACTTTTCAGTTTCACGAAGGAATATAGATAAGCCTTTATAGCTAAAGGTATTTTTTCTTTTTAAGTAAAGTGAGCCCTAATGTATACAACATGGAAAAACCTCTTACATTTCTTAACTGTTCAATAGTTGAATTAATAAGGTGTTGCTTTACTACAGAAAGACTCCTAAATATATATTTAAATTCTTATAATAAACATTTCCCAAGGTAGAATGTCTGTACATGAAATTTTGTCTAAAGTTTTTGTTAGAAATAGGAACAGCCACGGGGAGGGGGGGGGAGAGAAGTACTAGATAAAACTTTCATTTCTATCAGGAAGAGAGGTCAGTTAAAAGGTTTAATGATGAGCTTTTTTAGGGCTGGCTTTGTGGTACAGAAGTAATACACTATTCAAGAGAAGTCAGATCTTTTATATCATGGTGGTTCAGAACCCTGGCCTGAAATAGGCTGAAAAATACTGAGTGAGTGCCAAGACCCAACAGGCTGGAAGACCTGAGGAAGGAGTTGTTGCAGGACCAGAGCCTGTGGAGAATGCTCATCTCCCTTTTATACTCATATCTCAGATTCATTCTATCATGAATAATGATGTTAAAAAATGAGCTTTTTAGTACTCATTGCAAATCCCCAACTGTCAGACTTTGGACTCTTGCCATGCACAAGTCAGTGTTATGCTGCTAGGGAGTTCGAGGAAAAGGCTGGTTTAAAACTAACCTACAGCTAGCCATGTGTTGTTTGTACAATAGAGAAAGACATAAAAAAATATAACAAGCATTGGTTTTCTGAGAGTTACTTCATTCCTGGTGGGTGAGAGGCCAGTGAGTTAAAGCAATGTTTAAATAAAACTTTCTGCATTGAGTTTTCTAGAGCCTCATGTTAAGTGTCTGATCCCAACGGGTATAGAAATGTCTCTCTCCTTCCTCTCTAGTGCAGAAATAAAGCCAGCCTTGAGATTAATAAAATTAACATGCTGCTAATCTTACCACTTAGACTTGGGAGCTCTGTGGCACCAGGGCAGCCTCAGAGTGGCCGACTAGTCTCCCAAACTGAGGGCTGATTAGGTCCCCAGAAGGGTTGTTCTACAGAGGAGGGGTCTTCCCAAAGGTCAAGTCAGCTTCTTGCATAGCACACCTTAATTAGTACTGTGTCTAAGCACTCACACCCAAAGATTCTTTCAGAAACACTTTCCTGGCTCCAATGAGCCCATGCTACTTTCCTTGGCTTTACTATTTCTTTTTCATACCTTCCCAGTTGTTTAGATTAGGGACCAAATCAAAAGCTTTGGCCTTCTGTCTTTTGTTTGTTTATTTTCAGGGTTTTTGTCATAGGGCATGTGCACTCACCAGACGACAGTGAGAGGGAAAATGAGAGATCACTCCTTGGGGGGATGGCCACACCTCAATCTCTTCTCCATTTTCCCTGTAGGGACATGTTTGTACTCCTTCCAGAATTTTGGATATGCACACACATGTGCTGAGTGTGATTCTCAAGCTGCTGGGTGTGGGATCCAAACTGTAGTCTTCCATGTGGGAGTCCAGTGCCTCAACCACTATTGCCACCTCTGGCCCTGGCTTTCTCTTTAACCTCCAATTTACTCTGGTCTTCTTTTCTTTTGTCCTGTCCTCTTCCTATCAAGCAAGTGCATCCTAAATATACTAGCAGAATGCCTGTTGAGACATTTTACACGGTATCTGGCCTTGTGATAGTGACAATAAGAATAATAGTCAAGGCCTGAAACATAGTAGGTAAGTGACAAATGCCAGATGTTTTAGCATCAATATTCTTGATATTATGGTATTTTTTTCTATCTCAGCCCTTCACACATTTTAAATCTTACTTTACAAATTAAAAAATAATTATATCTAGCCAAAAGGATTTTATTTTTATTCATAGGACATATTCTAAATATGAAGATGAATCATCTTAAGCAAAGTCAGTGTAAAATGTACAGGAATCTAGATTTATATATTTTTATAGTTTTCTAGAAAGCTATTAGAAATGGCTATTTCTCTTTTTAAAATTTAAATATAATTGAATGACTTGTTTTGGTATTGTTCTCTTTAAAACAAAGTCATAGGTTACATTAAAGGGAATTCACTGATGTGATCCTGGTGGCAGCCCCAACAAAAAGGTGTTCACTATTAAGTAGTGTCCTCAGTAGGCTTTCTGGGTCGGCAGATGTGACCTGATAGAAAACAATTCCACTGTGGTTTTATCCACTAGGATTTATTTTCATTGTTATTCTAGTCTAATTTTTCATTCCGACAATGAAATTGGTTTTCCATGCAAATTTTCTGGCTATCTATTCTTCACTCCACTTTTCAGGTTGCATAATTTAGTCACATTATTTTCATTTTCCTCTACAAGCTTTGTATTTTTCAAGTTAAAAAACAAAAACAAAAACAAATCCCAAACTACTCCCTGTTCCCTAAAATGAAACTCTACTATAAGTATTTACGTACAAACATGTCTGTCATGATTGTTTTTGGGTGACTCTTTCTACTTTTATTTTAAAACTAGAAGAAGAATTTATTGAAACTTTTTAAATTGTCTGGCAATTTGGTCAGATGTGGTACCTCATTTAAATGTGTTCAGCAAGTGTCATGACTCGTCAGTCATTACCTTCTATTTTCTCATTTGCTGTAATTGGTGATTGATGTTGAAGGTTTCTAATTACAGACATGATGATGGTCCAGTCAGTCTATAGGGTGCCTAAAGCTGGGGACCAGCAGTTGGCATAATGGCTATGTCGCTGAACTCCCATGTAGTCGACTGAGGTTCGAGTCCCGGACCCGGAGGCTTAAAACTCACGCCGGGTGTGTGTGCATGCGTGCCCAAGATCCTGAGAGGAGAATGGAGGAGAAGGGATTGCGGCATGGCCATCCCCCCTGAGGGGTGATTTCTCACTTTCTGTCTCTATGTCTCTCTCTGCCTGTCTGGCGAGTGCACACGCCCGATAGCAAAATTCTCTCCAAAAATAAAATAAAATAAAATACCATCACTTGTGAGTCTTCCTACTTACACCATGTGCCAATCTAATTGCTTAACTTACTTGACAATTAAGCAATCAATCCAGAAATGCAGAACAAGGAAAGTAAAATTTTTAGATAGATTTGATTAACTGATTTAGGTAAATGTTTGATATCAGTGGTTAGTATATGTATATGAAGAGACATATAGAGAATAGTTCATATTGAATTAAAATTTGATTAAATTTTGCATAAATCAGTTTTGTAATGTGACATGATGAGCTGTATTTTACAGAAATGGAACAGAAAAATGGTTTTAAGAATTAAATTCTAGCCTTTGGGTAGGAAAAGTGATTACATTTTATTAATAAGAATTTTTGGGACAACTAATACAATTTTGCCTCTGTTTGCAGTGCAATTATAATAAGACATTAGAATTATGATAACCATAGTAGTTAAAATTAAATTAAAGTAACAGACTACCTTTGTAAACAGTTTGGCAAAGCTCATTGGACTCATCGGAGAAAGGTTACATTAAAAACATGTCCTGGCAGATGGTTGCTTAAATTATAGTTATTGTTAAAATAAAACTAACATTGTTAAATTTGGAAAAAACATAGGAAACTTAATGGGTGTGAACTACCTTACTGTGATCAGTGAAAAAACAGGAAACATTTATATAACTGACATATTTAAGGCTCTTTTTGTTCTAAGGCATATCAGATTAGGCTAAATTGATTAGGAATTATAAAATTTCCAATAATATTTTCTTCTTAACCACTGAAATTACAGCCATTTCTAAGAAGGAAAAATGAATATTGTTTTTATAAAAAAGTTCACTTAGTATATAATAAATAAACATATTATGAGATCATTTGGGGAAAGCCATGTGCTATGTTTATAATTTGAGCTAAGACTTACCATTAAAATTCACTTCACGAGTGCCAGAGACCCTTAATAATTGCCACTATAAATCATCATTTGCTGTATGCTTACCATGTGCAAAACTCTGATACAGGTACGTAGCAATGCAAGAAACTGTACTGCATCCTTTCTATCTTTGCATGGCATTGTTGAGATGGGCATTCACACAAGACAAAGCAATGAAACAAATATAAACAGTATTATTTGTGAGTAAATGCTTACTAATGAGTAGACGGTAATGACATGCGTTTCATCAAAATGTATAGAACGACCATGCGATTTTTCAGATCAATGGGTCAGAGAAGTGTCTCAGAATTTGTCTTTAAACTGGGTCATGAAAAAAAGAGAGGATATGAAATGACTTGAAAAGGAGAAAAAAGATGAACTTAAGATGGGAAAGACAAAGATGGTGTGAAGAAAAAAGAAGATAAAAACAACAAATTATGCAAGGTATATTTTGGTACCCAGTTTGGCTGCTTGCCAGTTTTCTATCTTGGAAAAAATAATTGTCAGGAAATAGAAATAAGGACTAGATTCTTGGGCAATTAGGTTGTAGACAGAAGAGCTATTTTATACAAGAGATTTATCCCCTAAATTCTCACCAAAGCTGCACTTTCACCATGTCCCTTTGTCTTTCTGCCGGTCTATAGCTCTAAGTCCTTGCTCACCAACATAATTAAAAATATATATATTTTTTAATTGCCAGAGGGCATATGCACTCACCAGAGAGAGAGAGAGAGACAGAGACAGAGAAAGATGGTGGGTGGGGACATCCTCCAATGGAGCTTGGTCACACCATAATCTCTTCTCTTCCATTTCACCATCTCATTGGAATTTTTGGCAGACACACACACACACACACACACACACACGTGCCCAGCATTTTTTCCAAGCTGCCAGGGCTAAGATTTAGCCATGGTAGACTATGTGGGATCTGCCTTTTTTTAACCACCTGACTACAGGGCTGATACACCCATCCACCTAGTTTTATTCAATCTGTGTTGTGCTCATTCTTCACACTTCACTGTTTCATGTTTATACGTGCCTTGAAAGCAATTAGTCAGGTTTCATTTGCAGCACACTTTTCTGGGTAAATCCAAAAGACCATGAAGCAAAGGTGAGCCTTGGGGTAAATTATAAAAAGAAGATTTTCCTGGGATTAGAACCTAAATTTAGATCAAAGGTATTGCTGGAGACACTACCAATCATTTGCCTTGAAAGACTAATGATTTCACCATGTCTTCCCTAATGTTCAAAACCTTCTCAAGTCTAATTCCATCATTTTTCGCTCCAGCATGGTGCCACTGGCTAATTCAAATTCCTTCACTCCCAGCATGTACCATTGTCATTCAGTATAGTAAATAGATTGAGCACCTATATAATGTGAAAGTGATACCATGGAACTCAAAGAACATGACTAAACCAGGCTCTCATACAGATCTTGCTTTTGAGAAACTGAATGTACAAATGGAAAATGGCCAAACCAATATAAAACTAGAATTCTGTCCAGTACCTTGTCTAGGAAATCAATCCCTTTATCTATAATAAACAACCCAGGAAACCAGTCTACTATAAACCAAATTTGTAGGAAGTCAGTTTGCTATCTTCAGTAAGAGTCTGGAAAGTCAAACAATAACTTCTGCAACCACCACTCCTTAAAACGGTAGTACTTGAATAGTAATCTACAGCTTCTCTAATTTATGTCCATGCTGCTGCTGCTGCTTCTTCTTCTTCTTCTTCTTCTTCTTCTTCTTCTTCTTCTTCTTCTTCTTCTTCTTCTTCTTCTTCCTCTTTTTCTTCCTCTTTTTCTTTCTATGCTTCTTATTTAGGACGAACCCGAGAAAGCCCAATAAGCCTCCCTAAGCAATCATGTATGAGGCCCCGTTTTTAGTTCACTCACTTACAACTTTCCCATTACAACAGTCTCTAATCATCAGGGTATGTCTGAGGATTTCCCATTCTCCACTGTAAAGTTTTCACAATTTTTTTGCCTCCTTGGATGTTCTGCCAAAATACAAGAGATGGTGGCTGACTCCCTTACTATAGTAAGCTTTGAATTAAGAGATTTTGCTCATCATCTTTTATTTTGTCTTCATTTATTTCCCACGTTTAATGCAAGAGTTACTCTTGGCAGTTCAGCACCATAGCAGTGGTGGGTGGCAAATCTGGAACAATGCAAAATGCTGTTTTAACACCAGAATTCCCTCCCTCAGATGTTTTGTCCAAGTTACCAATCAAGGAAACTACAAGTAACTTGGATATTGCATGAGTAAATTGAGTAGATAAACAGATAGCAAAGCAGGAAAGCAGCTTTATTATTTTAACTTCACTTGTCCTTAAGCCGGTTGTGCTAAAGCAAAGGTCCCTGGAGATAAAATGTTTCTGGTCACTTGTAATGTTTAACCAACAGTCCCATTTTCAGGCACTATGGAAAACTACAGTGGGAATTAAAAAATGTGCTTTCTCACTCAATTGAAATATCTACCCAGGGCTAACTCTGTAGTGCAGTGGTGAAGCCATGTGCATAGGGAACTAGATCTCACACGGGAAACCATTGTTCGAATCCTTGCCCCAGTGGCTTGAAAAATACACTGAGTAAATGTGTGTGCATACCTGAAATGCTGACAGAGTGGGAAAATGGAGGAACAATGATTGTGGCATGACCCCTGGAGATCGCTTGTGCTCACTCTCACACTCTCTCTCTCATGCTTTCTGACAAAAACTGACAAAAACTCCTCATATGTTAAAAACTGGAAACATAGTGGGGAAAGAGAGAGGGATTGCCATCTTTGCTATTTATCTAATTAACTCATCTCACTTAGTCCTTCCACTGGGCTATTCCAGTTCCCCCAGAACTGCAGCAGTAGCTGGGAGCAACATGAGCAGTACAGCTGTAACTTTGTATGGAAGCTTTTCCTTGTACCTCTCAAGACATTAACACAATAGTGAGGTGTAGCAACAGGAGTGACAACAAAGGTGAGATGACCAAGTTTCCAGAGGGCAAACAGCATGCTTCTCTGTTACCTGGGAACCCTGATAGCTGAGCTTGGGGAAGGTAGGAAAACTGCAAGTTCAAGTTATCTTGAATTCAGGTCTGAGGCAGCAAATGTCCTAATCCAAGGGTTGGCAATTTTTTTTTTTTTTTTTCCCTATGGACAACACAGGAACTACTTCAGGTTTCTTGGGCTACCTGGTCTCCATTGAAGCTATTCTACTCTGCCATTAAATGAGGCCACAGACAACAGGTAAATGAATAAGTGTGGTTGTGTTCTAATAAAACTTCATAGACTTTACAGGAACCAGCAGTTAGTGTAATGGCTATGTCGCTGGACTCCCATGTAGTCGACTGCGGTTCGAGTCCCGGACCCGGTGGCTTAAACTCACGCCGGGCGTGTGTGCATGCGTGCCCAAGATCCCAAGAGGAGAATGGAAGAGAAGGGATTGCAGCATGGCCATCCCCCTGGGGGGTGATTTCTCGCTTTCTGTCTCTCTGTCTCTGTCTGTCTGGTGAGCGCACGCCCCCTATAGCAAAAACCTCTCCCCCCCCAAAAAAAAAAAAAACAAAAAAACTCATGCTGGGCACATGTGCGTGTGTACCCAAGATCCCTAGAGGAGAAGAGGAGAAGGGATTGCGGCGTGACCATCCCCCCTGGGAGGTGATTTCTCGCTTTCTGTCTGTCTGTCTCTCTCTGTCTGGTGAACGCACACGCCCTATAGCGAAAAAACCCTCTCAAAAAAAAAAAAAACTTCATAGACTTTAAAGTATGAATTTTATACAAATTTTATGTCATGCAGATTTATCCTTATTTTGACCTTTTTCAACCTTAATAATATAAAAATAATCGTTAAGTTTCAAGTCATATAAAAACAGACAGTGGATCAAATTTGGCCCAGAGGTCATAGTTGTAAATCACAGACCTAAACCAACAGAAAATCAATATATGTGTACAACATGGGAGTAAGTGGAAATTCAAAGTTTTTAGACACTTGCTCTAGAGATAACCAATGGAGAGGTACAGGTATATTGTTAATGAGGCATAAACAAATTTATCTGCAATTCTGGAAATGGTAGGCATGTGTATCCAAAGCAGTGAAAAATTTGGATGGGACTCTATAAAGGGCATGAGGGAAGGAGGAGGCCTTCTCTGCAGGAGAGTTGGCATGTCTGGCAGCACATCAGCAGGCTAGAGGGGAGGCCAGGTTCTAGCAATGAAAAGCATGTCTTGGAACTCCTTGCCATAGGTTGTCATTCAGGTTTGTACTCAGGTCCTTTACAGCAGCTAATTAGGACAAAGGCAAGTGACCTGGCAAAGGGTTAATCTTATCAATTCTGCCAAATTTTGCAGTATTGAGGCAGTGGTCAAGAGCACAGCCTCTGGCATCAGACTATAATGTCATCGGCACTTTCTCCCTTACAGTCCATAGACAAATGGCTAATAATGAGGGTTAGTATTCCTCTGCCCTGTGTTGTTGGGAAAATCACGGGTGTTAGAATCAAAACTATTCTTACTTGAACAGATTGTACTCTTCCACTGCTTTCAGCAATATAACTTTACTATTCTTGGAAATCTTGCCTGGGAAGATAAAAGTTCCAAGTAATAGTAATACAGTAATCTTTTATGTCAAAACTTTCTGACAGACACATCAACTTTGCAGTAGAACTATTTTTTTAATTATTATTGCCAGAGGACATGAGAGAGAGTGAAAAAGAGAGGAACTAGAAAGGAGAGAGAGACAAAGACGACCTCTCAATAGGGTATGGTCACACTATAACCCGGTTTCCTCTATTTCTTCATCCTGCCAGGATTTGGGGCATTCAAACAAGAAATTTAGCTTTGTCTTATCAATAGATTGTTTTGATTATACTTTTGAGAGTCAGTATATATAAAACCTGTCAGCCTGACGCCCACCACCATTGTAAATGATTTATGAAATTAAATATATAGATCCCCTGCAGGATTATTCACAGTGGTCAATAGGTGGAAGTAACTCAAATATCCTTCCACAGATAAATAGATAAACAAAATGTGGTATATACGTTCAATAGAATATTATTCAGTGTGAAAAAGAAAGAAAACTCTGAGACAACCTACATCATGTTACACATTTGATAATCATTCTACTACTTTTTTTTTCTGGAAGCAGATAATAATTGTTAATGACATTTTTTGCTCTGCTGTGGTACACCATTGCATACGTTTTCCCTTGTTCTCATGCCTTCTTGGGTCTGTAATCATTTTCTCCTACTACCACCCTCTCAGATGCCTTAAGCTAGAATCTACCATTATTCCCTTTACTTCTATGCTACCAAGTCCTTCAGTTTCCACTGCAGAATACAGACATTTGGTATGTTCAGTGGAGACATACAATATTTCTCTTTTATAACCTGGCTTGTTTCACTAGGTATTTTTAAAAAATACTTAATCTAAGGGCAATATGGTTGATTTTCTTTTACTGTGGGGGGGGGGTGAAAAAGAGAGAGAGAGAAAGAGAGAGAGAGAGACAAGAGAGAGAGAGAGAGAGACCCAGTAAGTGCCAATGAGCTTTGCGGTCTGTAACCTCAGTACTGCATGGGCTCCTGGACTTCTCATTGTATGTCAATCTCTGTTCCAATTAGGTGAAGGAGATTTAGGAGGTCTTTAGAGAGACCAACAGTGGTATCTGGGTCATGGGACTTTGGGACGTCATATTGAGTTTTACCAAAATGTGTGGTGAGGGTCTTCAAAAAGTTCATATAAGTGGATATTATATATATATATATATATATTTAAAAAACCTATGCATGAATATAACATTTTTGAACAAAAATAAATTTGCCTTTTAAATTGTAATCCTTATATTTTATTTTCACACTTGAATGTGATATAACCTGCCTATTTTTGCTTTTGTTGCCTGTCCTTTTGGAGCTTATTCAAAGGCTTTTTTTTTTTTCAAGACCAATGCCATAAAGTATATCTCAATTTTCTTCTAGTCATTCATAGTTATGGGTCTTATATTTAAGTCTTTAATCCATTTCAATTTGATTTCTTTTTAGATTTGAGAGATATGGGGCTAGTTTATTTTTCCAGTTTTCTTAGCACCATTTATTAAAGACACTGTCTTTTCCCCAGTGGATGTTCCTGCTGTTTTGTTGAAAATCAGTTGGCTTTATATAAATTTATTTCTAGGTTCTGCATTCTGTCCCATTGGTCTGTGAGTCTATTTTTCTGCTACTACCATGCTGGTTTGGTTCTTGTGGTTTTATATTGTATTTGAAACCCAGTAGTATGAAGTCTCAGACTTCATTCTCTGCTCAGAATTGCTTTGGCTATTTTAGGTATTTTGTGGCTTTGTACAAATTTTGTGATTTTGCTTTTTTCTATTTCTGTGAAAAATACCATTGGTATTTTGATAATGATACATTAAATCCATAGTTTACTCTTGATAATATGGGTATTTTAACAAAATCTATCCTTCCAATATAATTACATAGAATGTTTTTTCATTGTTCATGTGTCTTAAGTTTTTTATAATCAGTTTTCTATAGTTTTCATTATAGAGATCTTCCATCTCTTGTTTAAATTTATTCCTCAGTATTTAATTTTTTTGTCTGATGAAATTTAGTTTAATTCCATTTCTCATGAACTTTCTGAAGTGGCTTTGTACTTAGGAGTCAAAGGTTGTTAATATTCTGCACCAGCTAGAATGGATCAGAAACCAGGGTGACCCTGAGGCTATAGAGACCCATCTAGTAGTGAGGAAAGGCAGAAGCAGAGGCAGGGAATAAAGTGGGAGATGACAAAGAGGGTCCATCTGAGGTGGCTTTCCTTGAAGAGATGCAGAAGGCAAGTCTGCAAAGTCTGCTGTGTTGGGATTTGGGGAGAGGTTTGAGGACAGGCTTGATGAGGAGTCAGAGTACCATCAGTGTTTATGGAGAGCAGTTAAAACAACCTTCAGTGGAAGACCAGGTAGGCTTGAGACATGATATTGGTGTGTGACTGCCTCAAAGCAGACCATTGGCAACACATAAAGGTAAATCAGAGTTGCCTAGATGACTGAATGTTGGGGATGCCCTAATTGGCTTGAGCACTGGAGGACTTAAGGAGTTTTCCGGGCAGGATTCTAGGAATCCTTACTTGGGGATGGTTTGCAATGACCCTAATGTATGTGTGTTTGTTTTAAAGAATTATTTATTTAATTTTATGTATTATCATTATTATTATATTTTAGAGAGATTTTTGTTATAGGGCACATGCACTCACCAGAGAAACAGAGGGACAGAAAGCAAGAAATCACCCTCTTCCAGAGGAAATGGCCACACCACAATCCCTTCTCCACTGTTCTCCTCTAGAGATTTTGGGCACGCATGCACACACACACACTCAGCATGAGTTTTAAGCTGCCGAGTCCAGTACTCAAACTGTGGCTGACCCCGTGGGAGTCAATCCACTATGCCATCTGCTGGTCCTGATTATTTTTAATTTGACGACAGAGCGAGAGAGAGAGAGAGAGACAGAGAGAGAGAGAGAGAAGGAAAGTGAGAAAGCAAGCTGTCAGGTCCAGGACTCAAACTGCAGTTGACCATGTGGGAGTCCAGTGCCCATTCAACTACCACTACGCAACCTGGTCCCCATTTAAAAAAAAATATTTGAGGGCCAAAGCACTGAACAGAAACTTTATCTTTGCAATGTTGACCTAAAACAGTCATTGAGAAATTTTAAATTTGATTCAGCCTACTCAATAAAATATAAAAGAAAGAAGACAGAAAAAGGTGTACTCCACCATTACAGAAAGATTTATCTTAAAAATATTTAAAATAAAAAGACATTGGTACATAAAGATATAATGTTTAATTATCTAAAAAGTAGCTTTTAAGGTCTAGACTTGTACTCTAGTGGTTAGGGGAGCCAGATACCACACAGTAAAAGGAGTATGAATCCTTGCCCTGTCATCTTAAAAGACACACCTGATGTGTGTGTGTGTATGTGTACCAAGTCCCAACAGAATGGAAAAATTGAAGAAAAGATTCTTGTGTGACCATGTCCCACTGAGGGGTGCTTTTCCCCACTCTGTTCCTCTTTTTCTTTCAGGTGAGCACTTATACCCTCTGACAAAAAAAAAAAAAAAAAAATTATTTGTCAATCATGGAAGGGGAAAGAAGTGTTACCAAATCATGAGATGGACTGATCAGCCGTACATACATGAAAAGCTTCAGGAGCAAACATAATGCAATCAAAGGTCTCTAATAGAGAAATCCATAGCTCTGAACTGATGAGCAACCCAGGGTAAAAAGAAGCATTCTCTCACTGGACACAAGTTAGACCCGTGCTGTTTGCCATGGAGCCCAGTCACAGAAAGATCCAAGCAGATGACTGAATCTTTTATTCTACAGAGGCTGGCATTCATTATGCTATTGAGAATGGGGTAAAAACCTTTCTGTGTTATTCATGTACTACTTTTTACAGACCAAAGGAGCAGTTACTTAATGGCTAGAGAGCGGGTAAATTAATAATAATGGACCAGACTCTCATCTCATGCAATCAAATAGGCGTTAGTCTCTATTGAGTTATGCAGCATACAAATCTCACCTAATAACAGTAATAAATAATGGGGTAATTTCCATGCCAGCTGCTAACGGTTTCCTTGCTTCTAACCAGGGCTTTATATTGTTGCATTTCTACCTGCAGGAAACAATGACATTCTCAGACCTATTTCAAAAGTCTGCACTTTTTGTTTTTTATTACTGCAGTTTTTTATGGGCTGTCTCAACCCAGAGTTGAATTTTTAGGTTCCTAAGAGAGGGAAATGTGATCAAAATAGTGGTGTTAATGGAGCTCGGTGTGACTATTATAGAAGAGGAGTTCAGGACAAAGGTACCTGTCACTAGGATTTGGCAGAGGAGGGGGGGAATCTTTGAATACAAGTCATTTTCAAGACAATTTGTGTGATATTTGAAGGAGAATATGTACTTGGCTGTTAATGACAATTTTACTGGTGATTTAGATCTCTCTTTGGTGGTGTTGCCAGCCTGGCTAATGAAATTTAGTGGTGTAAACATACCTGGGATTCTGAATAAGAGTGTGTAATAACTTTGATGTATACACGAGGAGAGTAAGCTGTATGTATATACATATGTATGTGTGTGTGTGTATATATATATATAATTTACATATATGTATGTATATATGTGTGTATGTGTGTGTGTATGTATATATATAAACACCAAACCATTTCTGGAAAAATAAAGGTAAAGTACTAGTTTACTTTAGTGAAAAATATAAAAATCCTTATATAGTTTATTTTTTAAACAACTTATGTCAATGTATTAAAAAGTTTAGCGGGCAAGAGCATATGCAATAAGATTAGCAACTACCCTGTAAGTCTTATGTTTTCATTTAACTATGGGAGGCGGTGGACATCAACTAGGTCTGAGTACTGAGAGCCATGTGTAGTTTCCTCGTAATATGCATTTTCCATGAACGTTTTGAAGATCCCCTCCATATATACTGTATATACATTTTGATTTGGAGAACTAGCTTAAAAGACCAGAAGCAAATACATAACTATGTGGACATGTAAATACATACCCTTTTTTATTTCATGAGGCTTCATTTCTGTCATGCTGGACAACCATTCTGCTATATTATCTTAGAGTGGATTTACCATCACTCTAGTGCCCTAGATGTGAATATGCTCATATCTTTCACCTCCTTAAGAGTCACAGGGACTTCCTGTGTACTTTTATCCTAGTATATCACTAATTGGATGCTCCTTGGATTGGTTGCATATTTGTTTATTTTCTTTACACAGCTATAAGCCTCTTTTCTACCGCATAGTGTAGGTTCTTATTGTTCTCAGGAAGCACATGTGGAAACTGAACCACAGAGATGTCTTGAGTGCCAAGAACTACAGGGCTGGTAGGTGCAAAGCTGGGACTCCAGCCCATGACCTGACCCACACTCTGCCAGCTCTCTTGTGAACAGCTAGCACAGTGCCTCAGACAGGGCACATTGAATCAAATTCCTCTTGCTCCCAAACATGGCGTTCAAACATAAGATAGTGTTACTGTGAACAAAGGACGTTTCTTGGTAAATGGGGCAGATATGCTCCAGGATACTCTATAGGCACTTGCCTCACTGAAGTTGCATCATATCTTTTCAGTCCTTTTGTCTCCAGCAGTGCTGCGTTGGGTTCTGGATCTTTCTAAGAAGGAAAACGAGTACCTAGTGTTGAAATTGCTTCTATACGCTGGGGAAAATTTCTGACAAGCACTCTGGGCTCTGAAACCTGAGCTGACCTATAAGGTAATGTCTGGGACTCTCTCAGCCTTAAGATGATTCTTATTCATCACATGGAGTAAACATACCTAACATATTCTTAATAGTCTTGAGAGTGGAAAAAGGACCATTAAATAGCACATTTCTCTTACAGCGAATGATCCATTTTACTGAAAAGATCTTTACTGTAATATTTGATTTCTATCTCTTCACAATCTCACTTTAATACTTAATAGTTTCTGTATTACAGAAGAATGCTTTGTGAAAACACTGTTACATTCCTCCAGAATGTCTTCCTGATAGCAATACACACGGAGAGTAAGAGACTAATTTTGGATCCAGACAGATGCTCTTTTGGTTCTCTGAATGGTATTTTCCTAAACAAATTGCTGAACGCTTGAAAAATGAAACCTGTGATGTCTAGCACAGGTTATGCAGAATCCACATAAAAGAGATTGTAGTACTTGTTGTCAGATGGTTCTGATATGCCCTAGCTGGTAGAAGGATGTGTATTTATGAGATCAACTTAAAGGAGAATTGGAAAATATTTAGGCTCTTTTATTTTTATCCGTACTCACAGTAAATAAATAAACCTTGATAAATAAATGAATGTTGTACTGTTGAGAAACATTTTGACACTAGCTGCTAAATTTTTCTTCCACCAGGGGAACAGTACATCTGTCAAAATAACTGCAATAGGAGCCTCTTAATTATTCATTGTGATATTTTTTTCTTAGTGTAAGAAAGTCCTGTGGTCCAGGGACTTTCTTAGAAACTTAATATCCAAGTGTAAGTTGCCTTACATAGCTCTGTAATTTAGCCACTCTCACCATTACTTCTAAATCCTCCATGTGAATCAAATACAAGCAGCTTCATCATTAGAGTGGTATCTGGTTACTTGTGTTGGGGGTGTGGGTGTGTGTGTGAGGGGGTAGAGATATGGAAAGAAAAGCAACCATGGAAATCAAGGAATGGAAGCAAGTCTTATAATGGAAGTAAAACAAACAAACGAGCAAACAAGCAAAAAACAAAACAGCGGAAGCTATAACTCAGAACCAGACATGAAAGAGAGAGAAGTGATACTCCATACACCTTTTAAATTCTTGAGTAGGACATTAAATGTTCTATAATACTTGGGATGGGTCAGAGTAACCCCAGTTAATATGTAGGTTAAAATGAAACCAGTAATGTTTGTTACCCACTGCCTCCATGTCTGATAGTCTTTAAAGTCCTTGGGATACATCAGTGAAATAAATCACGGCACCTGCCCCCACACCATGCTCTTAGCACCGCATGGTTGGGGGTCATAGCAACTGCCATGGGCATCGTAGAATTTAGCTTTCTCCCCTTAGTGATGCCACCAAGATCCAGAGATTAAGTAACTTGTTTAAGACCACACAGCTAGTAACTGAAACTGCAAAGAATGTATTCCTAAACTCTTTCCTAGATTATATTATCCAGTAACTTGGATTTAGATGGGTAAAATATTAATCCCACTTTATAGATAAGATGACTTGGCTTAATCATCTTATCTATTATGCACATGGTAAGTGGTGGAAGGAGCAATATCTTACACGTCTGACTGCTCGAATGATGTTTCTTAATCATTCCAGACTGCTCTTATGCCTGTAAAATGCTTATAAAACACAATCTATATGAATTTCCAGGATTATAAAATACCATTTAATAGTTGACATTGTGGATATAGAATGTAAGACTATCTTTGTGAAACAGATTTGATATATCACAGTAACAAATGTACAATAGTCATACTTTAAAACATGACGATTGAATAGTTATACTTGAGCATTTACTTTAAGATAGGCCTAAGAGTTTCTAAAATATATTGCTACTTTGGAATTAGATATTATGTTGTTGTTGCTAATGTTTTCAAAACTATGTCTTCTTTTCAATTTGATATACTATTCTAAGCAGTCGCAGCATTTAGTTCACAAAGAACCCAGATAAATCAAATAAATAACTTATTAAGATGTCAGTAACATACTAAATTATTAGGATGGATGAGAACATTTAAAGATAACCATACCTATGAAAAATTCAAGTAATTCTCCTTAAGTGGTTAATAATTTCATCCGTATTACTTCTCTCTTGCTTCATACCCACTAGCTGCAATTTAATAGAAAACAGAAACATGGTGTGTGTGTGTGTGTGTGTGTGTGTGTGTGTGTGTGTGTGCAGTCTCAGGATATTACAGTTGTGTACCCAAGGATTGGTTATTTTATTCCATTTATTTGGAATTCAGGAAAGCAGGAAATACATTTAACTCTTAAGCATCATGGGAATAGGTCATATAACAGGAACCTCTCATAACGAATTAAATACAGCCAGGTGTGAGGGAAAATAAATCCCATATGTTTAAAAATTATTCAATGTGATAGAATTTCAATGGAAAATATAGGTAGAATATGGAGGCCCTTTCATTAAAAACATGATTAAACTATAACATGTCTGATAGCCGGTGCTTATCTGAAAATAAGATAAAGGTGACATTGTAGGGTGAAGAACCACTGAATACATATTTAAAGTACCTTACTCAAACTGGATCTATGACTTTATTTGCTCAAAATAGGCTTCTCTTCATTCCTAAGTTAGAATATTGCCTTAGTCCCTATAAAATATCTGGAATCATAATGAATCTTCTAGATTTTTTTTTTTATTCATGAGAAATAGCAATGTATGCAAGATCTGGGAAGATAAGTGGAATCTTATTTCAGTGAAGGAAATGCTTTAACATGCTTGATCCTATGTTAGATACTTTATGTAGATAAGTGAATTTCATGCTTGCCTCCAAGCCTCTGAGGTTCTATCATTACCCTCCTTAGACAGAAGTAGTGAGGTGGTGAGGTTTAGCAATACACTCACCTTTCCCCAGCCTGTGAGGATCATGATTTGACTTTAGGTCTGTCTTGTTGCATTTCTACTGGATCATGTTGTCCCTCCAAGAGAGGAAGTACATGATGAAAAAAAGACAGATACAGTGAGAAGAATGTCAAGGAACAAAACAGGAAGACACTATGTTGAGAATAATTTTATCTTATTCAGAAAATTGATTTTGCCTGTTAATAGAGAAGAAGGGGAATGTATATACACTTGCTATATACTTGTCATACTTGTACAGAATAGATGGAGATTAGTTCTGCTTTGAAATGTATCCGTTTCTTAATCTAAATTTATAAAACAAAAACAAAGACAATCCTGTATCTCAGGTGCACAATGAATAGCAATGAACAGACACTGTATCTGGAATTAGGGATACAGAGTTGAAGATGCTATTGTTCTGTGTCATACTAATTATATTTGTTTGGCACTTGACAGTTTTGAAAATATACTAAAAAATTTAATCTCCTCTGATCATCTCAACAAGAAGATAGAATATGGCAAGTAGTATTATGCATGTTTTATAAATTAAAACAGTGAGGGTCAGAGGAAAACAAATCTGGTTATGGTCATTTAACTCTTGATTAGGCATCTAGTATTTAAACATGACTTCTTTTCCTAGAATCTATGGTCTTTTCCAAACTAGTACAGAATTAATATTCTTGTGCAAATGGGAAGAAACTAGTTGATCTTTCCTGTCAGGAAGTTTGTGAACAATTGGCTCTTATATAGTATAGCATGTGTATACTTCAAAGAAATTATTTGAATGGAAATTTCTAGACAAGGAACAAAATGATTATCTCAGTTTGGGAATGTCTGCAGAAGAAAGTCCAAATAACAATGGCTTAAACAGGTTGGGATGGTCCTCAGGATACTGTGGCTCAAGGAGATAAGTCTTTAACATTCTCCTGTCCCTTCCCTCATGATGGCAAGATGGCTGCTTCAGCTTCAACCATCAGATTCACAGAAGGTAAATGTGAAGGCGCTTCTACTGCAAAAATAAAACTCATTAATTCCACCAACATCTCTTTCCACTCTGGTCAGAACTATTCCACATATTTACTTTCAACTTCAAGGGAGGTTAGAACATCTTTATCTAGTTGCTCCAAACAAAATCAGGGTTCTATTAACATGGGAAAAAGTGATGTATATGATGTAACCAGTGACCAGTATGTGTCACAGATACATCTCCAAGCTAACAATGGGCCATTTGGAAACTTGGCCTAGTGGTGGAGGTGGGGAGACACAGCAAAATAGTTAAATCTGTGACCTACAGTTGACTGTCTTTACTTGGGGGCAATTCCATTTGGTTTATATTTTCCAGAAGCACTATTACTCATAGGAACTCTTTCCAAGAAGAACCTGTGGGATTTATTGTGTATGTATATGTGTGTGCGTGTGTGTGTGTGTGTGCGTGCGCACATGCATTTTTACATAGGATTGTATTTCTACACAGTTTCTAAAATATAATTTAATGGTCCAAAGGCAGTGCACAACTTACACTGCAAACCACTTCCTTTTCATTTTCTTGGCACTAGCATTGTAGCAGGTTACTACTGCTGTTAGAACCACGTGCTCCACTGTGGAATGTCTCTAGTCACTGAAGTGAAAGAGTATATTAAGTAAGAAAGGGCTGCTCAGGAAATCAAGAAGTCTCCTGTTGATTTGTTTCCTGTTACGGAAGGCACACAATTTGGCAGGGTAAGAAGTGAAAATCATTGGATGTAAACTTTGGGTAACAGAGAAACATGCTGAGGACTTACAAGACTTAAATTCAGGAGCTAAAAGTTTAGAGTCAGTATGTTTCACATCTTAATCTTGCTTCACTCTGGGGGGAAAAAAAGACTGTAATGTTTTTGTGGGGAGGAGTACATCTTCTTGATAATTCTGGGAAGAGTAGACACAGACCAAAAGAAAGAGAATCAGGGGAAGTTAAATTTCTGAAGTCTCAGCCATGCTCCAGGAACTGTGCTTGAGGTCTATATACATTAACTCCCTAAATCCAGAGAACAATCCTGAGAGCAGATATTTATGTCCCGATTTTATATATAGGAAGCCTGAATTTTAGAGAGATTAAGTGAACTTCCCAGTATCACATAGCTAATGAGCAGAAGATTGACTCTGGTTAATCCTAGAGTCTGTGGTTTTTTTTGTTTTTTTTTTTTTCCTCTGCCCTGCAGAATTGGTAAACCATTCCCCCAAATATTACATATAGCTTTTAGTCTGCAAAATGTACAAAACACATCTAAATCAGTTTTAGACATTTCTTTCCCAACTCTAACCAGTTTCTACTTCATTTGTTTTTCACTCTGCTTCCATCTGTAAGAGGGTAGTCAGAATGTCTGCAAAGAGCTCCTCTGGGGATACATGCACAGGAATGGGAAGAAGGGTTAGGGCTAGCCTCACATGTCTCCTGACCACCTTTCTTATCTACTCTAGTCCCTGGACAGCTTCTTTTTTGTCCAGGACATGGGAACTAGTTGATTGACATGTTGTAATAGGTTAGCTGTTAGGATCATAAACACTGCAATGTGGAAAAATACAAACTTTAGAATAACATTGTTGACACTAAGTCTGAATAAATCACTTGCCTCTCTTTCAGTGTGGTATTCTAGGTTCACGTGAATTTTTAGTGAGTGAGCAAAGAATCCCTGAGGCTGGCTGAGCAGGTGTTTGGCAGCTGAAGGGATGACCCTAAAGCTAATTGTAAACAAATCACAGTTATCTATGCTTTCCATATCTTGCCCCATGCTCTAATTGTGTTGTGGAGATTTTTCTACTTAAGATACATTAGTTTCCTATTTAAGGTGAACAGTAAATAATGAAGTACTATTTAAGTGACTTTACTGTGTAAGGTGAATTAGTTATTTATTGTATTCCTGATTGAGCAGGAGCCCGCAAAACATGAATGTGTATTTGAGTGTTTATGTGTTTTACTTTAATAAATAAACAAATAAATAAAAAGTACTAAAATAAGTAATTCTTAAAGAAAATTGTCTTCATTGATAGAAGACATATGAGCATTTTATAAGATTCAGCCTGACACTTCCTAGTTATACCTTGCTTACAGCTCTCTATTCTTTAATACAAGGCACAGGTGGTGATGCAGCATGTCCCATACAGAAAAGGTCCTGGGTTTGTATCTGAAACCTCTCTGAGCACACCAAACATTTGTGTGTGATCCAGGCCAATGGAGCCAGGGGGATGGATTGAGGTATGAAGAGTGTTGAGGATGCCCTCACCTCATCTCTCATGGAAGAGTAGGTAAATATTGAAAATGAAAAACTACCAGATTGATACAAGAAAGCAAATGAGCTCTTCTGTCCAACAGAGAGAATAAGAGGATTGTCTTCATAGCATCTTTGGAAGACACCTAATTCAATCTCATAGAGCTATCACAGAAAAACTAAGTTAAATGTTTAGAAGAGAATCTTTTTCTTCTCCTCGAGTTTTTTGCTATAAGGTGTGTGTGCTTGCCAAAAGTTTGGGAGTAAAGCCAACTTGAATTGCACAGTCAGCCATGTGAGATGTAGTGTGTTAACCACCATGCCACTGCTCACCCCGGGAGAGACTTTAAGATAAATATTTTGAAGAAATAATAAGGAATGTTTGTAATATTTTAATGAATTTTTTGGGGGTAAAAAACCCCTTAATTTCCTCTTTTCCCTTTGTATCAAATTATAATACATATAGATATGTCTATGATCTCTGGCTAAAAAATATCCAAATAAAACCAAAAGAAAAACATAAAAATAAATAAATAAACAAACAAATAGACTGTGAAAACCTATTGAACAGACAATGAAGCTTTGGATTCTGTGGCTCCTGCCCTCTCATAAGAAGTTCCTGTGGCCAGGCAATTTGTAGGTAAGTCAGGGTTCAAGCTTAGTGTCATGCCCGTCCTTGTATCTTTTTTCTCTCTCTCCTATTCCACTCCACATGTGTAAGAGGTGTCAATGGGGACACTGAGATTGAGCTATCTCTCTGAAGTCAAGATTCTCATTCATTACTGAGACTCAACTATAGACTTGATTAAAGTGCCGGAGACTCCAGTTTGAAGCTGGTAGCCCTTAATTTACCACCTCTGTGCACCCACACAACGGTAGGGAGACTGTGTAGTTTAATTAATCTATCTATTTGATAGCTGATATATCCACTCTTATTTTATTTTCAGATGAGAATTTTCATTTACTATAGTTAAGGGTATTTTCAGTTATTTTCTTTTAGTTATCCATTAGTAACCCATTTGCTTAAGGAGTAAACTACAGCAATGGCTGCAAATGTGATGGCTTCAAATTGCTGATTTTTGTTACACAGTAAAATAAATATTTTCTTTGTTTTAAGAAGTATTACAAGGTAGTAAATCTATGTTTCCTCTTTTTGTCTCACTCAGCTAACCCAATTTGGCTCAGTTATTTTACCACAAAGTCAAGGTTCAAGGCCAGCTACATAGGTATGTAATCTGTACAATCCTGCCAGCTCTCACACTTGGAAGGGTTTCTTGATTTAATGTCCTTTGGTTGCTGTTTTGAAACTCTTAGAAAAAGGCCCCACATTTTATTTATTTATTTTTTTGCATTGGGACTTCCAAGTTATACAGCTGGTCCTGCCTTGCTTGTCTGCTTTCAAAGAGAAATAGTTGGCGAGATCAAGAAAAGAAGATGGCAATTTTACAACCCAAATGAAATATTTCTGAACCACATTAACTATATTATATTGGAAATAAAATTTGCTATTGAATCATAATATTTGAACATGGGAAAGAAAATGTATTGTACTTAAAACCAAATCTCTATAGTATAATTTCTACATTTACAGATGAACTATGCATTTGGGGTTTGGTGGAGTATTTCCCACTGGTTGGGCAGACCAAACGAAGTGTGTAGTTTCCTTAGAGTGCATGGAGTTCATTGGTATGAAAGGCAAGGTTACAGTCTCTTTCACTTTTCTGCCTCCCATAAGACGGTCTGGGATTTGAGAGGAGGAAAGACATAGTAGGCTCAATTTAAAAAAAGGAATTCCATATTTAACTTTAAATACAATTGGCTACATACCCCTGAGAAGTGAAAATATTCAAAGCCTGTTAAAGATAAAGTGAAATATCATCCGGGCATCTCTCTATGCCAATTTGTATCCATAGACAATTATTTTGAGCTCTATCATCTAAAGCAAGTATTGCAGAACATGAATTAGGATAAGCCCAGGAAGAACACTAGTCCTTAATCATAACACATATTCCT
>NW_006160061.1:3349483-3351797 GCF_000334495.1 Tupaia belangeri chinensis
AGGATGGAGCCTCAGAATTATTCCCAGTGCAGTGTTCCAGGTAGCTTCTACCAATAGACTGGAGCAGCCAAACAATGTGAAATTAATTTGCCATTCTGTTTTAATGGGCATATCTACCTGATCTATCCATTGGTAAGGTTTTCGTAAGTTTGGTACCTCTCCTTAATTTCATGGCCATGGTTGGTGAGGTGGGGGGTGGGGGCATATGAAGATTTATAGAACCCTACTCCTAGTTCTAAAATCCGTATTAGGGTTTTTCAGAGAAAGAGAACCAACAGGACAAACAGATACACACACGTATTAATCCCAATTGATTGGTTTACATGATGAGTGGCTAGCAAATCTGAATCAATTTGCTCACATAATGATAGCTGGCGAGTCTGAAATCTACAGAGCAGGATGGCAGGCTGGAGATTGAGAGAAGAACTGATACAATCTCAGGTTCTTCTCTGTTGATGATGCAGTCTTCTATCCTTCCTCCCTTCCTCCCTTTTCCCTTCTTCTCATCCTCCCTTTCTCCTTATCTATCCTCCTTCCTTCCTTCCTTCCTTTCTTCCTTCCTTCCTTCCTTCCTTCCTTCCCCTACTTTCTATGTATCATACACTATTCTAGAAATGAAGATGCAATGGAGGATTTTACAGCTTCAGAGAGTATTATTTGCAGAGATGAAACTCCAATGTTGTTCATTGAAACGGGGCAACAGGGTAGCTCTGGATGCAAAGCAGAAAGTAAATATGATGCACCTTCTTTGGCTATAAACAATGTCTGCGAATAGTTTTGACAGACAATTCCTTCTTCATTAGAGCAGGGTATTGGTTTTGCAAGATAAACTTGGATATTTTCTGGTTTTAAGGTTCTCTTGCTATTCAAGATTCATTTCCTCTATGCTTATTTTCCTCCTCTTAGAATCAAATGCACATTGACTTCTTTGACAGGTCATCTCACAGAGGGTTTTCCTTTTATGGCACATTCGTGGACTTGTGCACATGTGTGAAAGAGAAAGAAGAAAGAGAGAGAGAGCAAGAGAGACACCCCCTCAAATGAGGTGTAACTATGCCAAAATCCCTCTTTCTCTATCTCTCCTTCCTATCAGGACTCTGAACACTCACATACATGTGCTCAGCATGTTTTTCAAGGTTTTGGGGCTGAAAATTCAAGCATAGTTGGCCATGAGGGATCTGGCTCCCAATGCACATTGCTTAACTATTGCACTACAAGGCCAGCCTTAAGAGAGTTTTCTCTGCTCAATCCCTTGTGTTGATAAAAACGGTCATAATGAATACATTGAGAAATGTTTCTATGGAAGTAAAATGTACATAGTGTAAAATGTACCATCTTAATAGTGTTTAAGTGTATAGTTCAATGGCAGTGCATATTCATATTATGCAACCATCATTGCCATCCATGTCCAGAACATTTTTGTCTTACAAAACTAAAATCCTATACCCATTAAACACTAACTCCCCAATCTACCCTTCTTACTGTCCCAGGCAATCACCATACTGTTCTCTGTTTCTTTGAAACTGACTACTCTGGATACCTCACTTAAGTGGCATCATACAGTATTTGTCTTTTATGTACTGGCTTTTAAAAAAATACTTATTTATTTATTTGTTTGCTTGTTTATTTGACCAGAGATAGAGAGAGAGAGAAAATGAGAAGTCAAGCCACCAAGTTCAGACTTAAACTGCAGTCAGCCATGTGGGAGTCCAGCTCCCTCAACCACCACACTGCCTGCCAGCCCCTGTAGTGGCTTATTTTAAGGTATATCCACATTGTAGAAGGTATTTTTTTTTAATTTCAATTTATTTATTTGCATTCATTCACTGTACATCATTACAGCATACAAAATGAGATTTTCCATCCAGAGTACACTGTATATTGTCTCAATCAAGCACATCAACAAACATGTTATTGTCAGCAAATGATCTTCCATTTCTTGTTTCCTGTATGTTTTGCTTTTTTCCCCCCATCCATGATTCCCTATCTCTTTCTCTCTGCCATCTCCCACTCTCCTCCCACACTGTCTCTGGTATCTATGTTTGCTTTCTATACTGGTTTCCCCCCACATTTTATTGAATCACCAAAGACCCTAATCAATCCAAATACCCTCATAGCAAACACAGGTGACACACACATTTCCATGAACACAAGTCTAACTTTATGCATCCTATAAAGTAGCACCTAGCTTGGGCTACATATCCTACTGCAGTCATTAAATAGATATATTTTATTCCTGAAACTTTTTTTTTTGTAACTCAATTTACATTCCTTCCATAAGAATCATCACAGCACACAAAATGCAATCTCCCAT
>NW_006160061.1:3352649-3359383 GCF_000334495.1 Tupaia belangeri chinensis
TATTATTCTCAAATTTGGGGGCCATTTTCTCAGTCTTCATGGTGGATTTTTCTAGGCCAGCCATTTTCTCTTCTACATCTGAGATTCTATTTTCTGAATGATCTAGTCTGCTTTTAATACTTTCAAGGGAGATTTTGACTTCTTGTATTATAGACTTCATCTCCAGCAGTTCCGTTTGAGTCTTTTGTAAAGCATGTAATTCCTCTTTTAGATCTTACAAGAATTTCCTCATCTCCTGGAACTCATCAACTTCTTTCTCCTTTCTCTTTAGCAGTTCATTATCTCTCTTCTCTTCTATCTCTGTTAGCTTCGACATTATGAATGCTCTAAACTCCTTATCAGACATTTCCATGATTTTCACCAAACTGCTTGTGGATGAAGAAGAGTTACTCTTTTCCCTTGGAGGAGAGGTATTTTCTTGTTTTCTCATATTTCTTGTTATCTGGCGGTGATTTCTTGTTATCTGATGGATGGTGTGTTTCTTTCAAATTCTTGAAGTTCAGCCTTAATGTTCAGGAGCAAGCAGACAGAGGTGATCTACAATCTCTTTGCCGTTCTGTTGTGATTGCGCTAGCTCGTTTGCTGAAGGCTCAATTATCAGTAGAAAATCTTCATTCCCTGAAATATCTACTTTACTGGAACCATGTGGAACCTTCTTCTAGAAGGTATGTTTTTGTTTTTGTCTTTGCTATGGAGTGTGATTGCTTACCAGAGAGAGACAGAGAGAGAAAGAGAAAGAAAATGAGAAATCACTTCCCAGAGGGATAGCCATGCTGCATTCCCTTCTCCCCATTCTCTCAAGATTTTGGGCATGCTTGCACAAGTGCCTAGCATTCTTTTCAAGTGCCAGGTACAGGACTCAAATCTCATAGTCAGCTATGTAGGATCTAGACACCTAACCACCACACCACTGGCTGGCCCATCCTTTTTAAGGCTAATATCACATTGCATACATGTACCATCTTTCGTTTATCCACTTGTCAGTGGACATTTGGGTTGCTCCCACTTTTAGGCTATTGTAACCAATGCTGCTATGAACATGAGCATACAAATATCTCTTAAAACCTCTAGTTTTTATTTTTAAACTTTATTTCTTCCATAAACAGGAAAGAGAGGGAGAGAGACAAAGACAAATACAGAGAAACAGAACCCCTAAAAGGATCTTGATGCTGCAGTTCACTCTATCCTCAGCCAGCCCTGGATCATTGGCCTGTGTACTCAGGAAGGTCCTTGGCATGAACCCAGAACCATACCATGTGGGTCAGCATTGCAGATCGCATCTTACCGCTGCTCCACCCTCTGTCCCCTGCTTTCAGTTCTTTTGAGTATATCCCCAAAAGTAAAATTTCTGGATCATACGTGTGTGTGTGTGTGTGTGTGTGTGTGTGTGTGTGTACTGCACAGGTGGTCATGTGGCATCCAGCTGCCTTAACTACCACACCACAGACTGGTCCTATAACTATATATATTAAACCAAACATCCTTACATGTGGATATTTGCACTTTTTAATTATATTTTTAAAATACATTTTTGTAAGTAGAATTCCTACATTAGATAGTTCATTTGAAAAACGTTGTCTTTTTTTATTGGACCAAATTATTTTTCTATTTATGATGTGTAAGAAAACCCATTTCTTCCACCCACACCAGCCTACAGAGGTGAAATATTCAAACACCTTTACTGATTTTCATTTTCATTTTTTGTTCACTAAAGAAATGAACATTTTAATATGTTTATCAACTCTACAATGCTTACTTCTTTATGAATCACTTTTTAAGATACTATCTATTTAGGTTTATAGTATCTTTAAAATAAGTGTATAGTGTCATCTTTAAAATAATAGCATATTGAATGCATTAAAACTATCTATCAAATCCTTTTTAACCTTATAATACCCTTTTGAAATGGTTAAGACAAATTTCATATGTTTATTTGAAATACACAGAAATGGAGCTGTTTTCTCATAATAAGCTAACGGTGGAAGCAATCACAGAATCCTTGTTTTATTCCTCTGCCCTGCTGTCTGTCAACCACCCTCGTTGACCAGAGTACCCATTAGCAATAGCTATAATGGAACATAAAGAGTATTCCATAAAACAAGATAAGCTGATATGGGTGACTTCAAATGAAAAGTAGTTCAATTTGAGGAGATGCAGTTCATTGGGCTGCTGTGAAGCTTCAAAAGGGACAGGAGACTCTTAAAAAGGTAATAGAAGAAATCAGCTCCTCCAAATCGTACTTGATAAGCTAGTAATTTTCATGGTCTGTGTTAGTATTTACACTTCATAATGTCACATAGGAGCTACTCAAGTAAACTTTCAAAGCCAAAGAAATATAAATGAAGAGAACTAGGTCGTAATTCACAACTATGTCAGACTATAATAGGAGAAAATGTATGCAAACAAAATAGGTTATTTAGAAAGTCTTTAAAGGTCCTAATATATAAATAATATGAAATATACGACTTGTCCAATGTTGTTTATATTTTGAAGAATTTGACAGTTGTATGGTATAGAATGGATCTAAACTGAACTAAAGTC
Source organism: Tupaia belangeri chinensis (assembly GCF_000334495.1). Taxonomy (NCBI): domain Eukaryota; kingdom Metazoa; phylum Chordata; class Mammalia; order Scandentia; family Tupaiidae; genus Tupaia; species Tupaia belangeri. The sequence continues at coordinate 3,355,191 of NW_006160061.1, forward strand.
AATGCTCTTGAATGGACATATTATTAAAAAGTCAAAAGGAGAAAGAAAAGCAAACAGAAAATCTATGGCTTTGTTAAGATTAAATAACTTTCAGTTCATATCAAGTATTGTTGAAAAAGTTCTTATTTCCTAATTATTCTTTTAAAATATCCTAATATAAAAATATAACCAATGGTCAGAAGACCTTGCTGTTTTTAAATTAGTTTAAATAAACTAAAAATTCAAATAATATTAGCATTTTAGAATGACTGTCTTATATATGTGCTAGCAATAACCTTAAGGAAATTTCCTTTGGGAAAGAAGGAATAATGCCAGAAATAATTGTTAAATAGAAAGTGGTTTCAGGAAAAGATTATTAACTCACAATTGCCCTACAGACATACATAAATACTGAGGAAGTCTGAATTCCATTGGGATTTTCATCACTTAGTGCATAGTGTTAGCAAAGAAATCTGAAATCTCCCCATTAGCCTCTAGAGTGGAGCTCAAAGGAAATGTAAACCAGATGAGGTCTGTTTCCGGAGACCCAGAGTAGAAGCTATTGGTGGGGTCCCAGGCACAAAGGAAAAGGAGAACATGCAGCCATACTGAGAGCAGTCTAAACTTACCAAGTTTTGACACGGAGAGAAATGAGAGTTATTTACTCTGGCGACCACTTGGCTGATAGAAGACATAAGGTCAACCAGCTGGTTTTGAAACTTAATTTATTATCTTCTAAATTCACATTGTATTTATGTCAGGAGGAAGAGTAGCCAAAGGCTCTTATTTATTTTGCAGTGACAAAGTTAAAGAAAGCAAAAGTGAATTTTGGAAGCATCTATTACCTGCTAAATGCATATTACCCATTAGATTACAGGGCCATGCTCCAGCCCCAAGTCATTTGGCTGGCGAGTCAGATTAGAATGAAATTTATTACAGATGAAAGAGAGTGTCAATTTCCAGGGTGATGGCTCTCCTTTGAAGAGATTACAACAACGAAGGAAAGGAAGATTGTGATGCGAAGGGAAGAGATAATAGTTATGTTGTCATGCTTCAGAATGTGTCCTCCTCAAATGATAAAAATGAAAAAGTCATTCATTAAGAATTCACTGTGTATCTGCTATACACTGGGAACCATTTTCTGAACACCAGAAATGAAAAGATGCATAATATACACCAGAAAGAAACACTCCTGTTCTAGCTGTGGAGCCTTTGAAATACCAAGTTCCATTACCAGGTGATATATCTCAATTGTTTAGGGGGAGTTCTTCAGAATTTAATGCAGTGGAATATGAAAATGTGGCCAATGGTGGCTTTGAAGAAGTAGGCTAGGGAAATGGGAGATGAACTGTTATATTGCCAGGGGAAGCATCATCGCTAGGAAAGATGGAAAAAATCCTTTTGTGTTTCAAAGACTGAAATTTTGCTGCACTTACAAAGAAAACTTTAATTTCCACAGGAAAAAAAAAACATCCTGACAAATTGATGGTGGTACAGTTGTGAGAAGAAGGGCACAGGGCTGAGTTTCCTTCTGAATTTTTGAGCCTGGTGCTTAACATTGGCGAGAGGACAGAATTGTGGTGGGTGCCTCCTGCACAAACATTGGTGGAGAAGATTGTTCAGAGTGATATCTTGGAGTCGAGGGTGAAAGTCCCTTTGGCCATACTGACATGGAGAAATGAGGCCACTAGAGGAGGCCAAAGCTACTCTGTGTATTAGGCTGGTCAAGTCTGGAGCTGGACAAACAAGACCAGCCTCAGACAAAACCGCAGTGCAAGATCACTGTGGAGCCAGCTCACATATTTGAGTACTTACCTTACTCCTAGTCATTCCAAGAGATAAGAGGTAACAACATTGTAACGAATCCCAAAAAGGCTTTCCAGTTTAGACAGCCTGGTGTTAGACATGTAGATTCATAGTTAAGTGTCAATGTAATAAATATGTTAACAGGTTAATTTATCCATATTTTAGGGTAGCCAGGTATAACTATGATTTGGGTTGAGAGTTACAGAGTCTCTATACCATTCCATTGGCTCTGAGGTGGTTTCTGCAACATTCAAGGAAAGGATTTTTCTAATAGTTGGACGGGATGAATTTCTCAGAGGGGACCTCCCTTGGTGTACCTTAGTGGGAGGTATAGTAGAGACTTCTCCTACTATTTGTCTGCACAGTGGCAGCAGTGAAACTAGGTCACCTAATTCTAGAAAGGCCTCCTGGTGTCTGGTTGTTTTGTTCAGGAAAATCATCTCCCAGTGAAATGAGCAACATGAATCCAAGCCAAGGTAGGACACTGGAAAACTGGTCTATATGTGAAGATTTCCACTCTGAGACTAATCAACTTTGCTTTTAATATAGCCACAGCCTACTCACCTGATTCTATTTTATGGATGTGCATTAACCAAGGGAGAAACTGAGGGTTAGTTGCCTGTCTTGTCACTTACTATGTCAGCGCCCAAGCTGCTGAATGTGCGTAAATGATGAGATCTGTATTACTGCCTTATTGGGCACATCTGCTAGGATGAGCATGCGACAGAACAACTGCACTCTGGGAGCCAAATACACCACCAGACTTCAGAGTATTTCCATCTCCACTAAACTGAGATTATCAACCACAGTCTCTCAAGATTATATATATATGATTTAAACTCCTTTTGTTGGTGGTGTTTTTGCTTTTTTTAAATTTATTTTTAAATTGCCAGAAGGTAACTGTGCTTGTAAGACAGAGAGAGAGAGAGAAAGAGAAATACCCCAAATAGGGCATGGTTGTGCTTCAATTCTTTGTCCTCCATTTCTCTTTCCTTTCATGATTTTGGGCACACATGCCTATGTGCCCAGCATGATTTTTTTTTAAACTGCTAAGGCTGGGATTCAAACCACAGCTGGCCACATGGGACTTAGCTCCCAGTACTTAACCCACTGTGCTACAGGACTAACCCTACAGGATTTAAATCTATCTTTAAAAATGTATATGTGTCCGTGTGTGTGTGTGCATGTGTGTGTGTGTGTATCTGGAAGAGCACATGGTTTTGATAACATTGGGTATAACTATTTGGTAGATTCTATTTATTTTTTTTTTAAAGTAGTAATGTGTAAGGAGTATTTATTCTCCTGTCTGTAGCAGTCTTTTGTAGTGAAAGACTGTTAACAGTTTTGTGCAGTGTAGAGCAATGCTCAACCTTTTTGCTGTGTTAACATCTGCACATTATCACTTTTATTTGCAAGGCACATTTCTGCTGCAGAATTTGTAACATTGAGAAACATTTAATGAATTATCAGCAAATACTAAAGAAAAAAGAACTATGATTGAATTTCATAAGCTGCTTAAGATTCCTGTGTTCTGAGATTGAAACGAATGTCTACACTTTTGTTACTAAAATTCTGTCCGACAGATAACAAGTTACCAGTGAAAAGCATTCACAAAGAATACCTTTCTATACTCCCCGAAGTAGAATCTTTAGGCTCTGGTTTACAGAACTATTACTTGGTATGAAGTGGATTTGGTTCTCAGTAGTATGTATAGCCCGTGGGATCTCAGCCATTCCAATGTGGGAGAACCAGAGGAAATAGAAATTGATGTTTGATGTTCACTGAAGCAAGGAAAAACATCACTTGTGATTCAAGCTGCTTGAAACAGTAGACACCTGTCTTAGTAGAGGAGTCCAAGCTGTGGCAACAACTAGACCCACACATGTCAAATGGCCCAGGTGCAGTAGGATTTTGTTTCTTACTCAGTGAAACTTCTAGAAGGCATTTCTCATTCTCATTTATGTAGAGCCATCAAGATCCAGGCACCTTCCAACTTGTGGCTTCACCATCATTGTCACCTTCAGCATTCTGCATAAGGATTCACTTCTTACAGGGTTGGCCTGGACATGCTGCTCTTTATTTCAGCTCAGAATCCGTTGACTAGAACCCACTCATAGACACACTCATGATTTCACAGGAACATGTGACTGTGCTGAGAGTCTAGAAGTAGAAGAAACACAGGTGTTTCCACAATACTCAAGTTTGATTTCTATGAGACAAAAAAAAAAAAAAAAATTTTTTTTTGAGAAGTACATTTTAAAAGGGCTTGTGTGTGTGGATTTGCCTTGATCCTGCTATACCTGGCGTGGTCAGGCTGTGTGTTTGGGAAAAGGGAGGTGATCACAATTTTGTTCAGACACTCTCTTGCTAGCCCAGCCTTTCCACAGGCTCCACAAAGGAACTATGTT
>NW_006160061.1:3359396-3383447 GCF_000334495.1 Tupaia belangeri chinensis
GCTGGGGGACATTCTCATGTACTCTGAGTGAATATGTTTGTTTGACAATATATTTATATACACACTTATGTCTATATAAGGTGAATGTGTATATCTATACAAGTATTATTACTGTATATATGCTTGACAACTTATAATGGAGTAGGTCCTGATATACCCATCCTAAATTGAAAACGGTCATTTTGTAGGTACAACGAGATGTGAAAACACAAAACATAGTATCTAAAACGTGCTGGCAGCACAGTACATAGAGCTTCAGTTGTTTACCTGCACTGTTGTATGGCTGGCTGGGAATTGTGGCTTTTGCCTTCACAACTTAAAATTCAGTCTGGCATTACAGATTATCCTGCATTTTCTTTGTTTTTGTTGCAGGGCATGTGCACTTGCCAGAGAGAGACAGAGTCGAGAAATCCCCCCCGCCCCCCCGGCCCTCCGTCCCATAGGGGCGATAACCACGCCACAATCTCTTCTCCTCCGTTCTCCTCTTGGGATTTTGGGCATGCATGCACACACACCCAGCATGATTTTAAGCCATCAGGTCTGACACTTGAACTGTGATCATCCATGTGGGAGACCAGTGCCTTAACCGCCATGCTATCTCTGGTCCCTAGATTATCCTGCTTTTAAAGTCTTAGAAGGTGGTCATGTACACCCACCGCCCTCCGTGGAAATTCATCCTAATATTCAATGTCATATTAATTTTGAGGAACTTCCCTATCAGTAGATGGGCCTTCTGCTTCCAGAGAGTTTTGCCTACTTCTCTGAATCTATAATAGGAGACAGGCACTTGATGAATTAATTGATTCACATCAATTGACTTTAGAAAGAAAGGATCCCAGACAAGGAAGTGGTTCTGTGGTTATGTAGGAGGAATGAAGATAGAGAATGGGAAGCTGATCCCTGATGCTGCTTTCTTCAGACTAGTGTCAGCACTCTGTGCAGGAGGGCAGAGAAGCTGAAGACTCAGTGTTCAAAGGCACTCTTGAGCTATGGAGCCATAGACGACAACAATGATGAGGAAAACCTTCCACCCTCTCTGACTTCCTGCCATGGTGATGGTAGCAAAAGCTTCAGGGCATGCAATACTTCAAGGATCCCCTGAGAATCGACCGTTCCGTGAGCCCTGGCACAGCATGTCCTCACACCAGCCATCTGTTTTATAATGTACCTGAGATGTTGTTTTTGTTCGTGTATGAAGAGGTAAGCGGATGAGGAAACAATCGCCGGTACAAAGGTAGGTTTTACTCACAGTTCCCAGGAGGAGGAGGTACTGCACGCTAAGGAGAATCACCTGGAGAAGCACTAGGGCTGATTTGGAGCAGAGATTGAATGAAATGCAGGGGCCAGAGCCTTTATTGTGGTTTTCAGAGTACAAGAATGGGCCAAGCAAGGTAAGAATTAAGTAGGATTCGGATTAAAGAGCTTGGATAATTGTGACAGACTATGTGGGCATCAGGAGTGATCTCTACTGCTTAGCACCTGGCCCTCAGGATGAGTTAGGGTAGGAGATACTGCCCTAGAACTGTAGGAGCCTGATAAAAAGAGGCAAGTGGAGGAATTCACTTGATTGATCCTTTGGTAATGAAGACGTGCTCGCAGGCAAGTTTCTTGTTCTCTTTAGAAATTGGCTACAGGGCCGGCAGGTGGCATGGTGGTTTAGGGCACTGGACTCCCACATGGCTGACTGCAATTTGAGCCCCGGATCGGCAGCTTGCTTTTTCACTTTCTCTCTCCCTCTCTCTTTCACATTGTCCCTTTCTGATCAAATTAAAATAAATATAGTTAAATAAAATAATTATTTTTTTTAAAAAATTGGCTACTTCTTGGAGGAGCAGTCCTTCCCTGGATCTGTAAGCCCTCATGGTATCAAAGCATTATAAATATATACAATTTAAAAGCTTGTGATTAGTATAAGGCACTGGTATCACTGGCCCTGGGGAGATTTCCTTTCAGTTGTCTTTACTGAAGTAAAAGATTATTCATGACACTAGCTAGAGATGGCAAAACAGACTTAATTTGCAGCGGGCCATGGAGATGGGTAGAGGAACTCCCACAATTGGGTCTCAGCTGAGGAAGAGAGTGGACTCTAAAGACAAGAGGGGATTTTTAACTATGTGGTGTTAGTGGGTAGAAGAGTACTGAGAGGAATCATCCAGGATAAAGAGTTTCTGGCTAACCTGACTTGGTAGAGTTATTGTGGAAGGCAGCCAAGTATAGCAAAATATCCAGGTGGTCAGATACCACGGGTGGGTTTTTTTTGTTTGTTTGTTTGTTTTTTGCTAAACTTATTTAGGGTTCAAGCTCAACTCAGATTCTACAGAGACAGAGTGGGAAGCCGAAGCTCAGGTCTTCTTCAAGTAGAGAATTCAGAGGATCCTGACAGAAGTTTTGATCAAAGAAACTATCTTTGTCAAGTGAGTGGATTTGAGGGATCCCCAGTGGTCCTCAGAACTGGGTGTATAATGCTTTGATCAGCAGGAGACCTTAGGTTGAGAGGAGGCACAAGCATGATATTCAAGCTACTGTGATTTCTTTGCTACAGGCAGGCTCAAGAGATGAATAAGGTCCTTTATGCCATAATTTGATCTTTGTCCTCTAGATATAAGCTCGATTAAGATGAAGAACTAGTCACTAATATTCATTTTAACTTTTCATATGTCTGTTGAGTTACTTGTACCTTAGCTCTTTTTCAGGATACTTAATCCTAATATTTTTAATCTTTCCTGAGCCTTATTTTCCCCAACTTTATAAAAAGTTAATTCCTTCCATATATAAAAGGGAGTTGAAAATCATAATTGAAGCACGGATAATGTAATTACACTTCAGGAATGACTGTGCTTCATTTTATTTAGGCATTATATTATAGATGAAGCATTTGTGCAAACTATGGGGGCCTGGCATTAACTTAGGTTCAAAATGTTCTACAATAACAGATACATTGGAGCTTATGGAGGGTCAAGCTTGATGAGCTGGGATCGAGGGACAGAAATAGAGCCTGGAAACTTATTTGGAAGCTAGACCTACAGGAAAGGAGATGAACAGTGAGTGGAGAGGGTAACTGATAAATTTGTACTGTGATTTTCTGAGGTAAAAACTATCTTCCTTTGAGGCTATGAATATTCAGTAAAATTTAACTTGTATTGAGAGGGGATTTGGAAAAAAATAAAGAAAAAGAGGCTAGGTCCAGTGTTTGGGTTGATGAAAATGAGAAGGTCTGAAAACGTACCAAATTAGTAGACTCTGAAGTAGCCTATATCAACTGAAAGAAAGAGAGAAAGAAAGAAAGGAAGGGAGGAAGGAAGAAAGAAAGGAGAAAGAGAAAGAGAGAGACAAAAAGGAGAGAAAGAAAGAAAAAAAAGAAGAAAAGAGAAAGAAAAAAAAGAGGAATGAAGGAGGGAAGGAAGGAAGGAAGAAAGAAAAGGCTGAGACACAACAAATGACATGGTAAGAGTTTGTGTCAAGGGCTTAGTTTGCTTTGTCTGGGTGACACAGATTCTCAAGTTGCCTAGAATGGTAGTTTATATAGCAAAGAGAAAGACGAGAAGAGGTAAGTTACAAGTTGTTTTTCAATCATTTAAACTGGTCCATTTAAAATAACATGGGCAAACAGATGGACTATCTTATTCTTTACATCATGAGCTTGAGAAAATTTGCCATGGATGAGGCCACACTGTAACTGTTTGCAGATCAGTATTCTTTTATCCTGTGCTTCAAAACAATTACCCTAGACTTGGTAATTGTGACACGGTAAGGGTGACTGAGACACTTCTGCTGTGTAGGTGTGGGTGTAAAAAAAGTCTCAGGCTCATGCCTCACATGGGCCTTAAAACTTAAATGGATCTCACATTCCCCAGACTACTGCAAACTGCTTATCTTTCTCCACTGCAATACTTTGCCCTCTCCTGGGACCTTCAGGCATGTTGGGGCAATCAGTTCCTCTCTTCTAGAGTTTTCAGATTTAGCAAATGAAATCCAGAACGCCCAGCTAAATTTAGATTTCAGGTAAACAATGAATAATTCTTCTGTGCAAGTATATCACAGGCAATATTTAGGACAATCCTGTATTTTGTCAGGGTGTATTCCCTCTCTACAACCTGCTTACACAGAGTTTAAATCACTGTTTCTATAAACTAAAAAGGTCAAGGTGACCTCAGATAGCCAAAAGATTAAAGGCAATATATCCAAATATCTAAATCATATCTCTGCTACCCAATTCTAATCTAAATTGAGGAACTTGGTGCACGATTTATTTATTTTTCTTTTGGTAACCATGTGGAAAAATTTGCAAAGGGAGACTGAGAAGTATATCAGAGCATGGGTCTCCTGACCACATTGAGGCCTCTCTGGCACTTGGGAAATGTTCAGGTATAAGTTCTGTGTAAATAAAATTTGAGAGTGATCTATGCCCTCTTTTAAAAAATTACGTTAAGGAATTGTTTAAAATATGGCATCTTTAAGAATATTTTCTATAAAAATGTATTTGGGAAAGAAAAGCTAAATGTTAATCCTAAAACTCTGTATGGAATAACAACTTTGAAAAAAACAATTGGTAAAAAAAAGCCTTTAGAACCTTATTTTCCTAAACCCAGGAGAAATGATTAGTATCACTTCTCCTTTGGCACAAAGTATTAGATGCTGTGGACCTAGCCTGTGCAGTCGTCAAGAAAACAAAGAAACCACAAACAATAGCTTCTGGGAAGAACTGGGTGTTAAGGTTTTCCAAATGGAGTTGCTGAGAGTGGGCAGTGGAAGAATTGAACTGTCAGTTAAACTTGGGTCTGTTATGAATTCCAGAGCTGAGGGCCCCAGGAAGGGCTTCTTCCGGGGCCGTGCAGAGCACCAGAATTCCTCTTATAGAACACAGATGCTCTATTGGAAGGACATAATTTAGATCAGAAGCTGGGTAGCATTCAGGGTCATGAACTTCGAGTTTAAAATATCTGTCTGTGACCCCACCAGCCCACCAGGATTAAAAAAACGGATTTGCTGCTGACCCCAGGAATTTAAAGGAATTTAAAGTTGGCACACACGTTTGCCTCCTACTCACTCTCCAGATGTCTAACAGAGTTTCAGGCTTTGAAACAGGTAGCAAATATTTTGTGCATTTGGTGCATTAAGGGCTGAGGTCAATGCCTTGAATAATAGAAATGGCCAAACTCTCCCCCTAAATAATGCAATTTGAAAGAAGCAAATATGAATTTACTGAGTTAGATAAATGATGACAGTGAAACAGATTTTAAAAGTAAGAGCAGCTGTGTTATTGTTAAAGGAAATAAGCAGCTGGAATCCATAGAATCTCAGTCTGGTCAGTGGCTCAGTAGACTAAATTTTAAAACTGATTGTTAATTGGTAGAAAATACAAAAACCACGATCCAGCTCTACTGGAAGAAGACATTCACTTATTTGCAATGGAAACAGAATTATCAAAAAGTAAAATTCTGAACTTGGGGATTATTTAATTGAGGGAACCAATAAGATGTGACAGCTAGTTCAGAAGAAGGTGTATACACACACACACACACACACACACACACACACACACACACACACACATATGTGTGTGTATTACTATGTATGTGTATGCTAATATATATGCAAATAAGGAATATTGAAAGTGAATTTACAAATAAATGCATAAGAGGTTTTTTACAGAGGGATGAGAGTGAAGGGTGAGGGAAGGAAATCAATTATCTTTCCACCTGGACAAAGTTAATTTGCATGTCTATGGACAAGTCTCATTTGCATTGCTATTAGTTATCTACAAATTACAGAATTCTAAATAGCTCAAAGACAATGGGAGGTGAAAACCCCGAAGATTCAGAAAATTTGGAATTAGACAATGCTTCATTTTCAGTTGAGGATATCCAATAATCTGGCTGGTCTATTTCAGCTTTTCACTATTTATACTGACATGTGACACTTGAAAACAAGGCAAACATGTTTTCACAAGTCTTTTTAATGTCACATTTGAGTAGTGGTTCTCAAAGTTGGTACTGAGTCGACAGCAGAGGGATCACCCAGACCTGGTTAGAAATGAAAATTTGTGGGTCTCATCCCAGACCTACTGAATTTGACTCCTATGGAGTGCATTTCAGGCATCTGTCTTAACAAGCCTTCCAGATTATTCTGATACACATTTAAGCCAGTGAGGCACTGGTAGACAATCTAACATTGTCTGCCTTAATATTGATTAGGATCCAGACTCAGTCAAGTTAGAGGCTACTTTGCAGGAAAGTGAGAAATGGCAATTGTTTTTGTTTTGTAGAGATGGAGATGCTTTCTATCTTGTAGTCAAGATAACAGCAAAGGCTGCGACTTTTGCATTGTACTTAGCGATCTTATTTCAGAATTGTTTTTTCCATATGTCATGGAGGGAGAAAAGGAGATTGGGTCAGGATGAGGGACTAGATTTGTAGGAACTAGATGAGGAACTAGGTTTTTCGGAACACTATTGTACCATGGATTAGGCCATTAATCTTTCTCAGTATGAATTATGTGACCATTATCCAGTCTTTTTTCCGGCTATATCTGGTTGAATTTTCAATCTTCCCATTTCTTTCTTCTTGCCGCCACCTGCCACTCCTCTTTTGTTCGTTCCTCTCCACCACACACACCGAATAGAGCATTGTCTTCTTAAATGTCTGTGCCAATACTCACACCTACCATTTGAGAGTATCAATTTGAAAACGTACTAGGCACTACAGACAAATTTTGTTGCATTTTATGATAAAATAAAAGTAGGTTTTAAAGGTTTTTAAGGCTGTGCTTTCCTTGGAGAGTCACATATTTCCCCCACAGACGCTCATTCATTTTCACCTGCCTTTGTAGATAGCTTGGTGGAAAGAAGTTTAAGGTAGAAAGGCAGTCCTATGACTTACTATCTTTGGGAATGTCCACAAAACCCTGAAGGAAAACACAAACTGTATAAAGGAACTTTTAAAAAGTTGATAGGAAAATGAAAAATGAAGTTATGTTATCATAAGCAGACCCTATAACCTAGTGGTTAAAGGAATAGATCCCTATGGCTGTCTACGGTTCAAATCCCAGCCCCAGTGGCTTGAAAAATGTACCAGGCATGTGTGCGTGGGCATGCCCCAAATCTTGACAAGAAGGAGAAATGGAGAAGAGATTGTAGTGCGACTATGAGCTACTGGAAGTGCTTTCTCTCTCTTCCTCTCTATCTTTTTCTTGTAATTGCACATGTCTTTTAATTTGGGGAAAAAAAAAAAACTGGAGTTTTGGTGCAAACAATTTTGAAATTCATACACAGTTTTTTCTTAGTAAGTATTTTGCATGAACTTTTTGGATTGTATTTAAGGCAGCTTTGAAAACTGGAGAAGTATATCTAGGAGCTTTGAGAAGTTCTCCTGCTCTACTTTCAAGTGATGTCGACTCTTACTAAACTACAGAATTTTCTACTTGCTTGAACGATATGGGTCATAGAGGGGAGTCAGCAGGGAGCCGTAGACGTATTTGAAGAAGAGAGCATTAGAACAATTAGGAGAACTTGTAATAGGTGAGATTGAGCTGAAGAGGCATGAGATTTAGCATGCCATAACTACAAGTATCTTCTAATATGTGTGCTCTTCAACTTCCACTGCAACAGAAAAAAGAAGAGTGAACCTAGTTACATACAGGAGTACATACACATTCCTCTGTCTCCTCCTAATGTTCACCTCATGAGCTTTCTCTGCGGACGTTCTTTCCTGGTTCTGAGGTTTCTACACCATTAGATACATTAAACACGATGTCATCGGCAGAGAGTTCTGGTAGGTTGGCAGAGTGTTTAAGATAATTAGATTGTTTATTGTAATTTTTATTTTTTTTACTAGTAGTAAGCATGCATGCATGAGTGGGAAAAAAGTAGACACCCTCAGCAGGGTCTTGTCATGCCACAGTTTTCTTTGGCTAGCCTTCCAGTTCTCAGAATCTTTGGTACCTGCCTGTGTGCTTGCATTTTCAGGTTGGCTAGGACCCTGAGCCCATGGTCAGCTCTGTGGCTTCCAGCACTATAGTATGGTACCCTATAGAGTGCATCACCAGGTTGGTCCTAAAACAATGTGGTCTTGCATGTCTTTCAGTTCCTACTTGCTTGTCTATGATATGTAGTTGCTCACGCTCTCTGTGTGTTCATCTACTTTTTTCTCCGAGAATCTCCAAATTAAAAGTTCCCAGTATATTGAAAGTAAAAAAAAAAAAAAAAATTTTGTTTGTAAGAAGAAACATGGAGACATTATTAAACTTTTACAAGGAGACAGTGAGAAAGAAAATATGAAAATATGACAAGGCCCTTATTAAAAAAGACATGGAGTAGGCTAAGAGGTCATTGAATCCACAACAAACTTGAACCTTCCTGCAAGCATGAAATTAGCTCGTGCAATGATCCATACCTATATAACCCAAGACTCTGGCAGAGTAACTTGACTCACTCTTCCCAGTATCTGCCCTGGTGGTAATAACACAGGCAGAATGACTCAATGCTCAGACTCTTTTCATCTCTGCCAATAGTCTATAATGCAAACCAGAGTGGTTACTCCTCTTCCCTCAGTTTCTCCATGAGACTGTAACATGCTACATAAACAAGGAAAGGGCCCCTTCAGTGCATAACTCACAACAGTAATGAACTTCAAAGACATCTGTGGTATTCCATTCACAAGTATTTCTAATTTGGGGCAGATGCACACATGTAAAACTCGTCATTCATCTGTACTTGATATTTACATTGTGAAGTTTTTGTGCTGAAGAAGTACTGTTCTCCTTCTTCTCCAAGTTGTACTTTGTTTAGAGAAAGTGTCTTGGGGGGTAAGGAGAGTAGGGGTGGGCAGCAGCCTCAAGGCTGCCAGGCTAGATGTGTGTGGCCTTGGGAAAAGTCTGCTCTGAATGAGAATACTGATTGTAGATTTTCAGCACCAGAAAGAATGCTCAAGGGAAAGTATTCACATACAAATTCCTTTGCCTTTCCAGGAGGGGAAATAATTTTCAGAGATGCCCTGCAGGGTGCCTTTGTCTCTTAAGATGTATTAATAGTAACTGCATCTCTGTGCAGGCAGAACAGAATGCTCCTTGCCAGCACCCCCAACTTAAAAATGCAATATTTTCTTTATGGCATTTGTCTAAATCATTTTTTTTTTTAAATCACAATCCCTGAGATGGGAGGGGGATGGGAGAGGTAAAACATCTGGATCGAGAACCTCATTTCTTAACCTTGACATTTATTTTTAATGAGTATTGTCTTATTCCTGTTTTATTTAACTAAATTATAGCAATTTGTTCTTTAGTATTAACTCTCTATTTGTTTCTTTCCATTCATTTCACATTTCATGTGGCTAGAATGGCTTAAGAGAATAAAACCATACTCTATTCTTATATTAAAAAGGAAGCCATGCACGTTTGAAAACATACATGGTTATAAAGTTACCTGAGAGACAATCTTGCATTTCATATAAAATGCATAAATAATTAGAGGCAGATCTTGTTTTATTGCACTTTGATTTATTGGCCTTCACCACTATTTCAGTTTTTTAAAAAATCAAGGTTTGGCAACTCTGCATTGAGTAAGTCTATCAGCACCATTTTTACAACAGCTCAAGTTCACTTCCTGTCTATGTCACTCTTCTGTAATTCTCACAATATTTTAAACTTTGTCATTATTATTATATCTGCTATGATTATCTATGATCGAACATCTTTGATGCAACTACTATACTTGTTTTGGGATGCCAAGAAGCACACATATATGAGAGGGCAAATTTATTTGACAAATGCCATGTGATATTATTTTGTACATTCAATCACTATGTAGCATTACAGCATGCAAAATAAATTTTCCCAGCATGAATACACTGCATATTGTGTAGGTTGCTCTACCAGCTGGCTTTTCCCCCACTTCTCCCTTTCCTCAGGCCTCCTATTCTGTGTGACACAGCAATATCGAAATAAGGTGAATAGATAACCCTACAATGGCCTCTAAGTGTTCAAGGGAAAAGAAGAATCTCTCACTTTAACGCAAAAACTGGTAATAACTAAGCTTAGTGAGGAAGGCATGTTGAAAACTGAGACAGGCTGAAAGTGAGGCCTTTTGCACAAAACAGCCAAGTTCTAAATGCAAAGGAAAAGTTCTTGAAGGAAATTACAGTGGTATTTCAGTGAACTCACAAATGATAAGAGAGCAAGACAACTTTATTGCTGATATGAAGAAAGTTCTAATGGTCTTTATAGAAGATTGAACCAACCACAACATTTTCGTAAGTCAAAGCCTAATCCTTCGCAAGGCCCTAACTCATTCCGATTCTGTGAAGGCTAAGAGAGGTAACGAGACGTCAGAAGAGAAGTCCGAAGGTAGCAGAGGTTGGTGTGTGAAGTTTAAGGAATAAAGCCATTGCCATAACGTAAAAGTGCAAGGCAAAGCAGCAAATGTTAATGCGGAAGCTGCAGCACATTATCCAGAAGGTCTAGCTAAAACAATTGATGGGCGTAGCTACACTAAACAGATTTTTCAATGTAGGTAAAAGTGTTTTCTATTGGAAGAAAATGCCATCTAGGACTTTTGTAACTGGAGAGAAGTCAATGCCCGGCTTCAGAGCTTAAAACAACTGTCTCTCTTGTTAGGAGCTCTTGCAGCTGGTTACTTGAAGTGGAAACCAACACTGATTTATCATTCAGAAATCTTGGGGCACTTAAGAATGATCTAAATCTACTCTGTGTGTACTCTATAAAATGGAACAACAAAGCCTAGATGATATGCTTTGTTGAATACGTTAAACCCACGGTTGACACGTACTATTCAGAAACAAGAAAATTCCTTTCAAAATATTACTGCTCATTGACAATGCACCTAGCCACTCAAGAGCCCTGAGGGAGATGTATAAGGAGATAGTATTTTTGGGCCTGCTAATGCAACATTCATTCTGTAGTCCATGGACCAAGGAGTAATGTCGAATCTCAAACACTGTCATTTATAAATACGCTGTGTAAGGCTACAGTTCTTATAGATGGTGCTTTTTCTGATGAATCTTGGCAAAGTCAAATGAAAAACTTCTGGAAAACATTCACCACTCTACCATTAATATCAAAATTGACAGGTTTTGAAAGATCTTGACTCCAACTTTTATTGATGATGTTGAGGGGCTCAAGCAGGGGACAAAATAAGTGCAGATGTGGTAGAAATAGCAAAAGAACTACAATGAAAAGTACAATATAATTAGCATATGTGACTGAATTAATTGCTGCAGTCATTTGATAAAATTTTCATGAGTGACAAGTTGCTTGTTAGGAATGAGCAAAAATATGGTTTCTTTCTTTCTCTTTCTTTCTTTCTTTCTTTCTTTCTTTCTTTCTTTCTTTCTTTCTTTCTTTCTTTCTTTCTTTCTTTTCTTTCTTTCTTTCTTTCTTTCTTCTTTCTCTCTTTCTTTTTTAAGTTTGCCAGAGAACAAGTGCACTTGTGACAGAGAAAGAGAAGGGGGGGGGAAGAGAAAAAAAAAAAAAGAATGAAAGCACCTCCTGGGGAACAGTAACCAATCTCTTCTACATTTCTCCCTCATTTTAGGACTTTGGAGATAAACACGCATGTGCTCCACATGTTTTTTCATGTTGAGGGTCTAGGACTTGAACCATGCCATTGGCCATATGGGATTTAGCTGCTCTAACCACCAGGCCACAGGCCTGAAAGTGGTTTCTAGACATAGAATCTACTACTGGTAAAGATACTGTGAATATTATTGAAATGACTAAAAGGGACTTAGAATATTATATAATCTTAGTTGATAAAGCAGTGTCAGGGTTTGAGAGGACTGGTTCTAATTTTGAAAAAAGTTCCACTGTGGGTAAGATGCTATCATACAGCATCACTTGCTACAGAGAAATCTTTCATGAAAGGGAGAGTCAATTGATACGCAAAACTTGGTTGTTGTTTTATTCTAAGAAATTGCAATAGCAGCCTCAATACTCAACAACCATTGCCCTGATCAATCAACAATCAACCTCTAGGCAAAACCCTTCAACAGCAAAAACATTACAACTCATAGAAGGCTCCGATGACTGTCAGCAATGAAGTATTGTTAAATTATGGTAAGTATGTTGTATTTTAGACATAATGTTATTGCATACTTAATAGACTGTAATTTAGTGTGTACATAACTTTATGTGCATTGGGGAACCCAAATATTTTGGGGACTTAACTTTATTGCAATATTCACTTATTGCAGTGGTCTAGAACCAAGCCCACAATATCTTCAAGGTATGTTTGTGATGTACAATAGATTTTAAGCAAAATATCACTACATTTATTAGGTCATCGGGAAAGTCATGACGTATTTTTTATGCAAAAATGCGTCATGACTTTCCTGACAACCTAATATGTACTTTACTGATAAATTTATATGATCTTTGATTACACTAAATTTAGAAATATAATACTATGGAAGTTTTAAGACTGCTTTGGTAAGCCAGTAGAAAATAACAGTATTGATGTGACCTGGTTAGGTTAGAAAAGGCCATGCAGAGTCCTCTTGGGTCTCTGAGGACATTAGCCTTTGGAACTGTGCACCATCCGGTGAGAAGCAGGAGGCTGCCACACTGTGAGGAAGCTAGACCACATAGGGAGGTCCTAGGCAGGAGTTTTGGGTCACAGTAATGCTGTGGTACCAGCTCACAGCTGAGTACAGATACCTCCTGTGATTTCCGCTCCCAGTGGATGAATCTACCCTGGCCTTTCATTTTTTCCTAGCGGAGGGCCCCAGATGCTGTGGTGTAGCAAAAGTCATCCTGGATATACATTTCCAATTCCTGGCTCAAAGAATCCATGACCATAATGGTTATTTTAAGCTGCTGAGCCTTAGAGTATTTGTTACAGAGCAGTAGATAACCAAACAGATAACATTTTCCAAAAATTATTTAAATTCGGGGAAAAAATGTGCCTGTTAGGTCAGATGACTGGAAAATACTAAAAAGTAGCTCAATATAGTCTGTAACACTCAGGGTGCTTTAATTACTGAGCATGCAAATGGGGATAAACATTGTTTAAAACCTATCAAAACTAAATGCTTTAATTTTCTAGATGTAGATGTGATTAACAAGATTAGTAAATTGACCTTTTAAAGCTTAAGGAAAAATTAGCTTTAGAAAGTGAAATTATAAGTTGAAACTAAGCCTCTTAAACCCAAGTAAGTAAATTTCTATGTTGTCTTTCCTACCTGCAGGAACTACTCTAGGCCAATTTGGAGGCTCAGTCAGTGACAAGCCAAATTGCAATGCTGGAAGCAACATGGCTGACTCAGGTTTGGATCCTACAGTCATCTTGAAAAGATCCTGGGCATGTGTGCACGTGTCCAGGATCCTGATGAGCTGAGGGCTAGGGAAAGGGTATCACGATCAGAGGAGATCCTGCCGAGGTGCTTTCCTCTCTCACTGTCGTGTGCGTGCATGTGCTCTTTGTCATGAATACAAAAGCTGGTAAAACTGTTCTCAAAGACATCTGAAAATACTAACAAGCACAATCCCTTTTTATTACTTCAAGTGTATATTTTGTGTATATGAAATCTTTTTACCTCTTTGAGAATATTAAAGATAGCCCCCTCTGGTATTACTATTCCTTATTCTATGTTATTTTTACTTCCATACTTTTCTATTTGGCATCTATTTATGACAGGACAAATTTTATTAACTGCATTTCCTGTATTCTTGGTGCTTTGGCATTTAGGGGCCTTTAAAGACCTGGGGAGAGATGCCCCTTCCAGGGATAGCTACTTGTTAAAGATGGCAGAGTTTCAACCAGCAGCACTCCTTTCATTTACAAATTGTCATGATTTCAATGTGCCCTTTCCAAAATTCAGGTGTTGTCCGTGTAATATCAAGAGGATCAGCCTTTAAGAGAGAAGTAAGCCATCGGGGCTCCTACTCCCTGAATGAGATCCGGTGCCCTTGCGAAGACACTTGACCAAGGGATTTTGTCCCTTTTGTGCTCTTGCTCCCTACTGCTGTATGAGGCTACAGCATCCTGCACTGTGTATGTATGTATGTGTGTGTGTGAAGGTGCGTGTGCATCCTTCCACCTGCCACCAGTTGAGCACAATGCCAGAATGCTTTTAACAGAAGTTCATACCCTAATCCTAGATTCCCTAGCCTCCAGAACTGTGTGAAATAAATTTCTGGATTTGTTTGTTTGGCTTTTTCTTTGTTCGTTTGGAGAGGTTTCTGCTATGGGGAACATGTGCTCACCAGAAAGACAGAGAGAGACAGAGAGACAGAAAGCAAGAAGTCACCCTCCAGGGGGGATGGCCACACCACAATCCCTTCTCCTCCATTCTTCTCTTGGGATCTTGGGCACGCACGCACACATGCCTGGCATGAGATTAAGCCACCAGGTCCAGGACTTGAACTATGGTCGACTACATGGGAGTCCAGCGACATAGCCATTATGTCAACTGCTTGTCCCCTGGTTTTGTTTGTTTTATAAACCATCCAATCTGTGGTATTCATTTATAGCAACACTGATTAAGACACAACCCAACCAACCGAGAGTCTGTATCCCCCAAGCACCTCCTGATCAAACACACAAAACCTAATATATTCCCTGCTCCAAATTATCTAAGGACCAGGTAGCAGACAAGTAGGGACCATCTCTACTGCCCAACGCCCACTGGAATCATTTTGACCAACCCTGACCTGTTCCACCTGCCCTACCTTGCCTCCCTTGAGGATCCAAATGGAAGCTCTCATCCAGATTTCTCCCTTGTTCCTGTTGTCTGCCTCTTAAGTGACACCAGTGTTTCCCTTTGTGGGACTTGGTGACCCCTTCTCTGGGTCCTGTGAATACAAGACGAGTCTTTCTAAGGCTCGTTCTCATTCCTCCTGTGGCCCCACCAACCTTATCATAGCATATCCAACGTATTCATTCTTAGACCATGTTTGTGTAAGTTTTCCTAATTAACTTACTTAATCTGCCCTCCCATATTTCATTTTTTAAGACATTTCTTTTTTGTCTGATGATCTTCACTGATTACTCATATTTAAGAATTGGGAATCAAGATATAGTGAGTAAATTCTATGTTCACACGGGGGATTGTCAATTGTGAGTTTCATTGCCAGTGATTTGACTGGGCCTTTTCTTTTTCTTTATCCTATTGAACCTCTAGTTAGTATCTTTGTGTCTCTTTCCTTGGGTAGTTTAGAATCCATAGAAGAGGGACCAGCTGTTGGTGTAGTGGCTATGTTGCTGGACTCCCATGTAATCGACAATGGCTCAAGTCCTGGACCTGATGGCTTAAGCACACACTGGGCACGTGTGCATGCATGCTCAAGATCCCAAGAGAAGAATGGAGGAGATAGCCTTGCAACATGGTCATCTCCCCTGGAGAGTGATTTCTCGTTTTCTGTCTATCTGTCTTTCTGACAAGTGCATGCACCCTATAGCAAAAAAACTCTCAAAAAAAAGATTCCTTAGATGATAGAATTTGTTATCCTGTATTACGAATATTAGCCAAGATGCCAGCATTTTGGCAACCAATGCAGGGAAAATGACTGGAGCTCTCAACATTTGGTTGATAAATAAACTTCTCTTTGGGACCAGCAGTTATAGCATAATGGCTATGTTGCTGGACTCCCACATAGTCAACCACAGTTCGCGTCCCTGACCTGGTGGCTTAAAACTCACGCCGGGCACGTGTGCATACGTGCCCAAGATCCTGAGAGGAGAATGGAGGAGAAGAGATTGCGGTGTGGCCGTCACCCCTGGGGGGTGATTTCTCGCTTTCTGTCTCTCTGTCTCTCTCTGTCTGTCTGGTGAGCGCATGGACCCTATAGCAAAAACCTCTCGAAATAAATAAATAAACAAACAAACTTCTCTTTGATCCTTTTGTTTTTGGTAAAACACAACATGCATGGAGTCTCCTCAGTCAGCAACACTAGCCGTCTCCAGGATTACCAGTTTGAGGCCAAGTTCAAGGTTTTAAAGCATCTTAGATGGCTTCTACATATTGGTCCTATTTAATAGGGTCCTTGGCCTCAAGAAAATTACTCACCATGGTAATTTTGTTATAATCACTTAAATACAAATGGTAAAAATATCTCTTTTATATTATGAATCATAAATTCAAGAACATTCTACATTTATTCTCTAGATGTCAAGTACAGAAGATTAATTCAAACAGAAAAACAAGCAGCTGAAATTGGAAAACAATTTTCTTGTTTTGAAGAAAACACCACATGTTACTAACTAAAGCACCTATTGATTAGAAACTAACACATCCCTTGTTAGAATTTGATATATGCACTACATTTTTATTATTAAAGTAAAGGAGGAAATTGTTATATATTGCTGAATTCGACTCCTGATAACATGCTATTTTGTGTCAGTGACAATGATTGACTTCAAATGCCTGAACACCAGCAGTACTAGAAAGATTTTTCTCTCACCATTCCTTGCCCCAAGCTCTTGATGTTAAATAAAATATCTTTTTGGAGAGTACATTGATGGTGCTTTTATCATAATTATGATTATTATGATCTACTCTCATCATTTGGGACCTTCCATTTTCTTGCTACATGAAAGGAATCACTTTAAGTCACGTGTCCTTTTAAGAGGTGATATTGAAAAATAAGTTGAGACTTCCATCTGAACTGACCTTTGACATAGACATAACTATAGACTTTTCAGAGACTGCCAATCTCAATGTGATACAGTGTATTTTTTCCTTTTAAAACATTTTTTTAGAAAGCCATTTGATGAACATTAAAAGTAATTGATAGGTCCCATAAAAAGATGGAGGTCCCTTCCTTGCTTCTTTCTTTCATTATTATTATTATTATTTATACATTCAATCACTATACTTCGTTTAGATTGAAGAGACTTTACCCAGCATGATATACACCTCAAACCTTTCTAATTGGGTCTCGAAATTTCTCTCCTGAGAGTGGCCATGAATTCTTGGCCCACCCTGACGAGAATCCAGAGGTTTTGCTCATAGAGGTTTACAGTGTGCCTCTCACATCCACCCCTCTGGTGGATGGTCTAATGCCTTGGTGGACCCTTTACTAAGTGACCCTCTAACACAAAATTTGTTTACACTGGAAGACGCTTTTGTAGCTCTTCTCTGACCTGTATCTAGTTTATTCGTACAAGATGTTCACACTCTTGGAAAGCCCTGACCAAGAAAGAAATTGGGCTTAGGTGTTTGGATCACATGAGACATAGAAGAGGTGGAACAACAAAACATGTGAAATAATAGAAGCAGCCTTTTAATTACAGATCCATGAGAGAAGAGGACCACTGATGAGGGCTACCAGAAAGTTTGTGGGAGCACTAGCCTCAACCAGAAGATGGGGAGATGGAGATAATTAGACCTGTGGGGCCTTCTTGGGGTCCAGGGTATTACCTAAGTGGATTTCCCCTGGGGAGTTCTGATTAGTGGTTTGAGGGCAAACAGATACTCATACTGTGGATCCATATCCTGAATTAGTGGTGGTCAGTGGGGCATTTCTACAAAGCTCATGTGAGGTATGGTCAGCGGGTTAGTCTGGTGGGTTGTATCATTATGTCTGGTGGAGAAGCATAGGGTTGGGGCAGATAACAGGATCAGCCATGTGGAGGAACTTGGAGGAGAAGGAGAACTTGCAATTGTGCCCAAGGTGATTGAACTCTACTCTTTGTTTGTTTTTTAAAAGCAAGAATTTTGCTATAGAGGGTGTAAGCTCATCAGAGAGACAAAAAATAAGAAATCACCCTCCGGGGGGATGGCCATGCTGCAATCCCTTCTCCACTCTCCTCCTGGGATTTGGGGCATGCACAAATATCCTAGTATGAGTTTCAAGTCTGGGACTCAAATTGCTGTCAGTCACATGGGAGTCCAGCTCCTTAACCATTTTGCCCCCACTCGCCTCTAAACTCTAGTTCTAGTATGAGACAGTTATGCTGTTTTCAAAATGGATGCCAAAGCAACCTAAAATGTATTCACTGTAAGGGCCAAGCTCTAGGTATAGCTGTGAGATCATTGCATTCAGGGAAGGGCATATGTTTTGTTTTTGTTTTTCTTTATTTTAGCTTTTTGCCATAGGGTGCATGTGCTCACCAGAGAGAAGGGGGAAGAGCGAGAGAGAGAGAGGAAAAGTGAGAAATCATCATCTTAGGGGAAGGGTCACATTACATTCTCTTCTTCATTCTCCTCTCAGGATTTTGGGCATGCATGCACAGGTACCCAGCATGTTTTTCAAGCTATTGGGTCTAGGACTCAAACTGTAGTTCACCATGGGAGAATTCAGTGCCTTAAATATCACTCTATTTGCTGGCCCATTGAAGGGCATTTATAAAACTATAGCACTCATAAAAGGTAGTTGCAGAGCTATTTGTAAATTAACCAGTATATATTCAGCCGTCTTAATTTTAGGAATAGACATGGTCTTCGCTGCCAGTATAAGCCTTCCAAAACAGGAATCCAGTCCACCAGTTGGCATCATTTAAATACTGAATACTCTATTTGAATATTCTGATGTCACTACAGATAAGTAAAAGTGTTTTCTATTTGGATAATTTAAAGACTCCTTTGGCAGGTCTCACATCTAATCTATAAGAAGGAGAAATATTTTGTTCCAACTCCAGAAAACAGAGAATACATTTGCATTTTCTCAGCCTTTTTGCTCTATTGGAGACCTCAACTGATTGGATGTTCTCTATACCACTTTGAGGATCATCTTTACTTAGTCCTCTAATGCAAATGACAGTCTCTTCCAGAAACACCTTCACAAATGTACCCAAAATAATGCTTTAGTGATACAGTGGTAATGCAATACTCTGGATGCTGGACTTACATGGGAAGGTCCCAAGTCTGTGACTGGATGCACCCTGTGCATGCAGGCATACATACGCATCCTGTGCATGTATACCCAGAGTCTGGGCTGGCCAGCTGACTGAGGCTAGGCATAGATTTTGCTGTGAAGACCCTGTTGGGGATGCCTTTTTCTTTGTCTCTTTCTCTCTCTCATGCAATATATAAATAAATAAGTTTTAGGAAAGACTGTTTCACCACCTGTCTTGGTATTCTTTAATCTAGTCAAGTTGACATCTGATTTTTCATATTTAGTCTGTTATTCAAAAGATAGCTCATGGATTTATTATAAAATATAATTATATTTTACATTCTTATTATTTTATTTATGTATTTTATTATGCAGAGATGTACATAATACTGTAACAGATATCCATAACCCTACCATCTGTTCTTAAGATATTATATTTTGCCATTATTTTTTTTTGAGAGGTTTTTGCTATAGGGCATGTGCCCTCGCCAGACAGAGAGAGAGAGAGAGAGAGACAGAAAGCAAGAAAGCACCCCCAGGGGGAATAGCCATGCCGCAATCCCTTCTCCTCCATTCTCCTCTCGGGATCTTGGGCATGCATGCACACACGCCCAGCATGAGTTTTAAGCCACCGGGTCCGGGACATGAACTGTGGTTGACTACATGGGAGTCCAGCGACATAGCCATTACGCTAACTGCTGATCCCTTTTGCCGTAATTTTTTCAGATCACTTCTTTTAGAGCACTTTTTGGAAAAAAATAAAAGAGATGGACCAGCAAGTGGCATAATGGCTATATCGCTGGACTCCCATGTAGTCGACCGCGGTTGAGTCCTGGACCCGGTGGCTTAAACTCACACTGGGTGCATATACTTGCGTGCCCAGGATCCCAAAGAGAATGGAAGAGAAAGGATTGCAGTATGGTCGTCCACCCTGTGAGGGGTGATTTCTCACTTTCTGTCTCTCTCTCTGTCTTTGTGGCAAGTGCACGCACCCTATAGCAAAAACCTCTCCAAAAAAGAAAGAAAGATAAAAATAAAAAGAAAATTTAAATTACTCTAGATCAAGCCCCATCACATTTGTATTCTTTTTCTTTTCAACTATCCTGAAATAAATGGAAATTATTTCCATGAAAGTTTTAAAATCTGACTGCATTTAAAGTACTTTCTGATTGTTTAGAATATTTTTTTAGAACTTAAAATGCATATTAATGATACTACATGTGATTTGCTATTTTAATTTTACTTTTTAAAAGTAATTTATTTACATTTATAAATAGATGATAGATCTAGTTTTTTTAATTTTGTTGCTAAATACTGAATAAAGTTTTGTTATAGGAATAAGTGAGGGTTTATTGATTTTATATACATACAACACACACACACAGAGTCCTTTTTTAGAAATAATTATTTATTTATCTATTTTTATTATTTTCCAATTTGACCAGAGAGAGACAGACAGAAAGAGAGAGAAAGGGAAAGTGAGAAAGCAAGCTGCCAGGTCCAGGACCCGAACTGTGGTTAGCCATTTGGGAGTCCAGTGCCTTTAACCACCACGCCACTTGCCAGCCCCACACACATAATACTCTTATTAAAGGACAATTAAGTTGTTTCTAATAGTTTGGGTTACAAACAATGCTACAATAAATATATTTGTTCATGTTTCCTTAATAATATGTGCAAGAGATTTTTAAGTTTTTGTGTCTTAGCAGAAGATGATTTTGTTTCCAGGAGACATTTGACAGTATCTGGAGATGTTACTACTAGTCTCGTCTGGGTAGGATAATGCCACTGTTATCAGATGGATAGAGACCAGGGAGGCTGCTAAACCTACAATGCACAAGCTCACAAACAACTGTCTGGAATCAAATCTCAACAGTGCTGAGACTGAGAAACTGCTCTAGGATGTGTAACTAGAAGAGCTAAATACAGAGACCTACCACAGTCTTGAGTGTTGGATTCAATAGCCTAAAGATAACAGTTTCTTGCAAAGTCATCCCTAAATTCAGTCGCTTTCCAGTCAATAGCCTTACAGGGTTTCACATGGAATCTGACAAACATTTCCCATAAGTATATATTTAAGTCTTCCTGGGATCATAAAAAAACCGAATGCATATCTAATCTAATCTGCTGATGGTTCAACTTGATTAATATGAAGAGAAAAAGGGAGTCCAGTGATTATTTTCTAATAGCATTTTTTTTTTCAGTAGAAATTTTTCCTCAGGCTAGGCACTCACACACATAAACACACTCATGCTTTGAACTTAGAGGGGGACAAGAAGCAGAAGGGAGAGGAAAGAAAGGCATAATATTCAGTAATCACTTAGGCAGGACGAGAACAGAGTTCCATTTCGTTCTGTCCTCGCCCGTGACACACTCCCGTAGGAGGGGCCCTTCGCTTTACAGAGCACTTTCACCTACGTGACCTCGGATAACCTTCCCAACAATTCTCTGAAGAAGACCTTATAAGCTTTATTTTACACATGAGAAATCTGAGGTTTTGGAAAATTTGATTAATTTCTTGTCGGCTCATGGGAAATATTTAGGTTCCTCACTTAGCTAATACTTGAGTATGACTGCAATATATCTATACTTACATTACTTAATTTGAATGTTAGAGTCCTCTTCTGTAGAGATTATTGTCCAATTCCTCCTTATCCCCTCTTCATTATTTTTCTTTAGAAAAGGTGTTATAATGTTGTTAAAGATCTGTCTTATCTTCTGTCATATGAAGTATTTATTGCATATCTATCATAATACTGCAATCCATGCTACACATCTTCAGTTCTTCCACTTATTAAATACTTGGCTTTAAAAAATCACAGAAATTTTATTATGACCAGTTCTTGGAAATATTAATCCAGCAAGATAAAATGAGACAAAGCACTTAACTATCATTGTTTCAACAAAACACAAAATTTTATTCATGTTAAGTGCACTATTGTTTCATGATTGACATAGGTTTTAGGGGAAAATGGCAGACGGCCTAAATGACCTGAAAGTGCAAGGGTTTAGGCCAGACCTCTGATGAGAGATGGGGTATGACCTCACAATTAAGGAAAATTTCAGATTGGCTTCTGTTTCATTTCTGTCTCTACAAAGAGACTGGCATCCTCCGCTCAGAGGCTAAATGAGCAGCAATAGGACTTGGGGGAGAGAAACATACATGTAGCTTTTCTTAGGTAGTCACCAACAGACTGCCTTGAAAAGAACAATTGTGTTCAGGGAATTTTCAATACACTCTGGGACTACTAAAGAAACTGTCTCCGTCTAGCCCGTCGGTGTGGAAAGGCTAATAGCCAATGCCCTGAGGAAGGGTACTTTCCTCAGAAATGTGGCATTCAGTTTCTGTAACTCTGCATGGACATTCCTTTTAGAACTGCATCATGAAGTGCAGTGATTGCCTTGGGGAGTAATGAACTACAAAAGATGGGGGTGATGACAAAGAAAGAGCATCAAGGAAAGAGAGAGGCGTAGGAATTTCATTGTACCCGATGATCATTCAAAATAGGTCAAAAACCCAGTTTTGCTTTGATGTTTTGATTTTCAGGGAATTCTGCCTAATGAAGTATAACTTCAGCAAATGGAAACTAGCCTCAATAAAGAGCTGGAGAACGCGTTACATAGAGTGTGGGATGCGTTATTGTCATGACGTATTTGGATAGACTCTCAATTCTTACGGTTTCCATAAAACTTGTACACTTGTACACTTGTACTTTTCTTCCAGTTTGATAATTTATTGATTTAGTAACAGAGGTAGGCAGGTGGGGATCATTTTACATGGTACTTAAGCTCAGGTCTTCTTTGGTGAGAGTAAAGGCATCCTTATTCTTTCTGGTACACAGCATGGAAAGAGGAGCAGTGGGAAGTGCACACCACACAGAACTGGTTCTGGCAGTGGCTAGACCACTTTTTAGCTGTGTGATTTTGGGCCTTGGGAGGAGATTACACTGTTTCACATTGTTGTCTTGAGAGTATAAGAGGTAGTTTATGCCAAGCTCCTGATACATTTGGCTGTAAAGACAGTCTGTTACAAGTATCTCCTGAAATAGCCATCAAATGCCTAGAGAAACCTGGATGTGTGTGGTACAAAGGGTCTTTGAAAAGAGTCATGAAGAAGTTACGCATGTATTTCAAATTTGCTTTGTGCTAGAATAAACTTAAACTTTCATTAAATTTTCCACAAACATTTTAAGAATTCTATATTATGTGGGGCTAGCCAGGTGGCATGGTGGTTAAAGCAGCGGGATCTTACAAGACCCACTGAGTGGTTCAAGTCCTTGATGTGGTGGCTTGAAAAGCATGCTGGCACATGTGCATGTGCATTTGTGCCCAAAATCCCAAGAGGAAAATGGAGCAGAAGAGATTACAGTGTGGCCACCATCCCCCACCCCTGGGAGAGGGGGTAATGATTTCTCACTTTTCATTCTCTCCCTCTCTCTCCCTCTCTCTTAGGAGAACATTCATGCCCTATAGCAAACAAACAAAAATGATATTATGTGCATGTGCATGAGGAAGAATGAGAGAGAGATAGAGACAGTATCTCGTCATGCCATGATCCCATTTCCTCAGTCCTCAGACTTGTCAGGATCTTGGGCACAGGTGCATAGTACAGTGCAAAGCCAATGCAAAGCTCTGAACCCACAATGGGCTGTGTGGCTTCCAGCAGTGTAGTCCAATACACTACAGACTGTGCCACTTGTCTGGGTCTTTTCATGAACTTTCTGAAGTCCTCTTATATGTTGTGTGTGATTGGGATTGTTTCTGCTCTGGATAGAAGTTAAGACATGTAGTTAGACTTCCCTATTATGAGCACTTATGAGAAGCTGAACCCCTCAGTTTCTTATCATACGACCTTCAGTCTTCATTAACAAAAGAACTCTGATTTTCATCACTTGTGTATGAAAGATTTTGATAAATAACAGCCAAGACCTGGTGGAATTCACAGTTTTCTCCTCCTGCTTCTTTCGTTCTTCCTGTCAGAAAGTCCTAGGTCCCCAATTCTTGGTAAGTATGAGTATATTTCAGACACACCAGCAGTCAGCACGGGATTGTTTTTGTCTGATCTGTACCACACACTCAAAGGCTTGTTTCATAAACTCTTAGGTTTAGTTTGCAAGTAAGGTTTGGTTTTGAACTTCAGCTCTCAGTGAGGTAGTTATAGTTCTGTGTTAGAAGTCTTTCTACAAGCTACTGCTAATGTTTTTTTTTTTTTTTTTTTTTTTTTTTTTTTTTTTTTTTTTTTTTGGGGTTTTTTTTTTTTGGGGC
>NW_006160061.1:3383750-3394532 GCF_000334495.1 Tupaia belangeri chinensis
TGTTATTTTTTTTTTTTTTTTTTTTTTTTTTTTTTTTTTTTTTTTTTTTTGAGAGGTTTTTGCTATTGGGAGCATGTGCTCGCCAGAAAGACAAGAGACAGAGAGACAGAAAGCAAGAAATTACCCACCAGGGGGATGGCCACCCCGCAATTCCTTCTCCTCCATTCTCCTCTCAGGATCTTGGGCATGCACACACATGCATCCAACATGAGTTTAAGCCACCAAGTCCAGGACTCAAACCACGGTAGACTACATGGGAGTCCAGTGACATAGCCATTATGCCAACTGCTGGTCCTGGAGCTGCTGATAATTTGCATTTGTTCCTTTGGACAA
The DNA here is from genome assembly GCF_000334495.1 of Tupaia belangeri chinensis. Classification (NCBI taxonomy): domain Eukaryota; kingdom Metazoa; phylum Chordata; class Mammalia; order Scandentia; family Tupaiidae; genus Tupaia; species Tupaia belangeri. Next base: position 3,384,084 of record NW_006160061.1, read on the forward strand.
TATCATTCACAAATTGGCTCCCTGTTGTCAGAAGCATATAAAATTACTTTCCACCTAAAAGAGGAAATACTCCTTTTAAAAGAGCAATATAGACAAGTTTGAGAGACATGGCAAAACCCATGGGACAGCTTTCTTTTTTAAAGCAAACTTGGAATATATTCAGACATACACACAGACACGCACAAGTATATTTATATACATAAATATTTGAAATTTTTTCATACTTTCCAAGAGTGAAAGAAATATCCTTTCTTAATACAGAGCCTCAAAAGAAAGTAAATCAAATTCCTTTAGGTGCCACATCTGTAAAAAGGAGATAAGCTCACTGTAAACACGGATGCAGTGAAGTCTACCATTTTTGAAGCGAGCTCTAAATTCACTGTGTGCTGTTTCTACCCATATCATCCATTCCGCAGCTTTTAATGCATAGAAATTCCCTTTACCTGCATTAAGACAGTTTAACGCTTATTTTCCATATTTAGGTAGATGACTTCAGAGAACCTTTCCTTTCATTTTGATTTATAGCGTTTTAGATATTCACTCACATGGCTTTGCGCATGCCTCTAAACGAGCCCCCAAACATTTTCTCTTGAAAGCAGATATGATTCTGTCAGTTGTCGGAAGCAACTATGTGCGTCCTCTGAACTCTAATGAATTTATAGAAAAAAAAGGAAGGAAGCAAGAAAAAGAAGTGTAGAGGAAGAAAGATAACTTTTTCCTCTGCCCCTCATGAGTTATCTCATTTTTAAAAAGTTATTCATTTGTTCTGGGGGAAATTATGTGTGTGTGTGTGTGTGTGTGTGTGTGTGTGTGTGCATATATATGTAGAGAGAGCACACAACACGATTTGTCTCCAGCCTCAGGAAGCCAGGATGATTATGGTCACATACATATGTGTGTGGCCCCTTCACAAGTCCACACTGAGTCAGGTTATCCACTCAAGTCCACACTGAGTCAGGTTATCCACTCAAGTCCACACTGAGTCAGGTTATCCACTCAAGTCCGCACTGAGTCAGGTAATTCACACAAGTCCACATTGAGTGAGGTTATCCACTCAAGTCCACATTGAGTGAGGTTATTCACACAAGTCCACATTGAATCAGGTTATCCACTCAAGTCCGCACTGAGTCAGGTAATTCACACAAGTCCGCACTGAGTGAGGTTATCCACTCAAGTCCACACTGAGTCAGGTAATTCACACAAGTCCACATTGAGTGAGGTTATCCACACAAGTCCACACTGAGTCAGGTTATCCACACAGGTTCACACTGAGCAAGGTTATTATTTCTCCTCTCTCTAGGTGGGTGCTCATCTCTCCCACCGACAAGAGTTTTATTCTTTTCAATATTTGGAAAGGATTCAGTTATCAGACCAGCTTTCTCTCAGCCCACCCTCATTCTGAACTTCTAACTGCTCTTTATCCAAACATATTTTTTTCTTTTTTAATATCCAGCCTTCATTTTGTCAGGACTATGATTCCACCAACTCAAAGGTCACTATCTGAAGGTAAAACCTTCCAAGTTTCACATTTGTATCTTTTATCCTAATGGGGCAATGCTTTAAACTAAAGTAGTAATGTTGATGTCCAGATGTTAGATACTTGAATGGAGGCTGGTTGTATAGTGTGAATTCCTATTGATAAATGCTCATTTAAATAGTCATTACTTGCTATCATTAAAACTATGAAGCATATTCCATTGGCATTTCCATCGTATAGATGAGAGTTAAATGACTCACCTAAGGTAACCTGGATAGTTTTGCTGACACTTATCTCACATTTTCTCCCAATTTATCTGACTAGGATAAAAATATCAAGGGTGGATACATTGTAGCTCTTGTTCTGAACCTCACAATTCTTCTCAGAGTGCAACTGCACTTACTGAGGCTCCCAGAGCAAGTTACCAGGACTTTCACTTTGATCCAGGCTCCAGTTAGGTGTAAGCCTCTCTGCCTGGCAAATCACCAGACCTTGTTAGGTGATGTGCATTCCACCTGCCTAATCTGTTTTGTTGTGAGTAATCTGTCATGTGTTGTGGAGAGTCGCAAGTATACCAACAGACTCTTCCAATGCATGGGAGCATTATTCTACCTATTCTACAGGTGCAGAAAACTGAGGCTTAGTTTTCTTTTGTGGTTTGCTCAGTTTCAGACTTCATCTTTTTTTCTTTTGTAAGAGAGATTTTTGCTATAGGGCGTGTGTGCTAGCCAGAGAGATAGAGAGACAGAGAATCAGAAAGTGTGAAATCACCCCCCAAAGGGATGGCCACACTGCAATCCCTTCTCCTCCATTCTCCTCTTGGGATTTTGGGCATGCATGCACATGCGCCCAGTGTGAATTTTAAGTCATCGGGTCCAGGACTTGAACAGCAGTTGATTATGTGGGAGTCCAGTGATATAACTATTTCACCATATGCTGGTCTTCCAAATTACAGAATTCTTAAAGCTCCTTTTTAGACAACTGAAAGGAAAATCTGTTACAAACATCCTCAGAGAAAACATTTATTCCAAGGAACTTGAAGTTTCTGATCAATAATTTTTGAAAACTAAATGTGAACACTAATGGCTAGGCTAGTCCTGAGTCCTGAGTGTTTGAACAGTGAGCTGAGATCCTTTCTTTGCACAGTATATGCCTGTTAGATAATGGTTAATTCAACATGCTCACCTCTTAGATTTATTTTAATATTGTTCAGAAATGGGAAATCAAGAGCTGGGGAGTTTTATTTTTAGGGGTGGTAAAGCCTCATCATGGAGGTGTTCCATTATGTTCTCCATATAAACATTTGACAAGGGCTTGTTTGAAAAAAATAGAGTCCATCAGAGAACTGCCCTCTTTTTTCTCTTCATAAAGAAGTGTTTATAAACAAGTGTTCTGCACCAAATATATTGGTCCTCTGGGACAGTGCCAAATCCTCTAGTACAGTAATGATTTAAAACCATGTGTCCTGGAGTCAACATGTTTTTGCAGAAATTGCTACAGTTGGAAGCAAGATGAGTTTATAGGGAAAAAATGTGTTAAAATGTAAACATATATTAATAACTTCAAAGAGCGAGAACTTACAGTAACACCCTTAAAATCACATTTCCTTTCTTTCCAGAAGCTTATGGCATTTATAAAAGTAACATATAATCATACAGGAAGAGCACTATGGATGGATACTTTATTCACATATTACTATGTACTGGGGCTATCTTTGTTCAATGCCTGCTCCATAATAGACAATAAATGTTTGTTGATTCTGAAAGTGAAACTTAGAGATATTAAAGATAAAATTAAACATTTTAAAAGCCATATTTTTGTGTTCCTATTTCCTATTTTATGCAATCACCACACATTGGCACCTACACATCAATAAATGGATTGAGAATATTCTTTAAGAGTCATAGTTACACAGAAGATTTTTCAAACTGCCCTTACTTGCACACATTGGTAAACCAGATGTGTGAGTAAAGAATTTTCACAACATGCTTTATTTGCCCAGTGAATTTATGTGTGTTCCTTTTAATTAGTTCCTTCATTGGTTTTTATTATGTATTTTGGCTTTTATAGAGACAAATACACAATCCTTTAAACAGTAAAATGTTTGCCCAGATTGTGAAGCTCAAGCATGGTTTAGGTATCCCTAAGATGTTGTTATCAAAATAATAAGTATATCAAAATCATTAAACGTAAACTAAACATTTGATACAGGAGAATTATTCAAAGAAGGGTAGGGTGGTGAAGCAGATCAGTCTTCTTTCACAGATGGAATGCTTGTTTGGTCTCTGTTCCCCTTGTATTAATAGTTGTAGGGCAAATGAGGCTAAGAAGTCCTCTTCAAAATATATTAATTATATTGGGACCAGCAGTTAGCATAATGGCTATGTCATTGAACTCCCAAGTAGTCGGCCGCGGTTGGCTTAAAACTCACACCGGGTGCGTGTGTGTGCGTGCCCAAGATCCCGAGAGGAGAATGGAGGAGAAGGGATTGTGGCATGGCCATCCTCCCCTGGGGGGTGATTTCTCGCTTTCTATCTCTCTGTCTCTCTCTGTCTTTCTGGTGAGCACACGCGCCCTATAGTGAAAACCTCTCCAAAAAAATAAATAAATAATTATCGCTCCTTACCATCAAAACTATGAGGCAAATGCCATTGATGCTCCCATTTCATTGATGGGAGTTTAACGACTCATCTAAGGTAACCTGGATATACTAATAACTGAGTAGTTACTAATAATGTTCTATTTTTCAATATAATGTTCAGATGGCAATCCTCACCCTATGATGGGGTTACATCCCAGTAAACTCATCCTAAGTAAAAACTATCATAATTCATTAAAATATTTAATATCCTGAGAAGACTGTTGCAAAGTTGAAGGATCAAGTCAAACCATGCTAACCTGGGGGTGCCTACGTTGTTGATCAGGCATCTGTGCATACATCCCATTGTACATTGTGAGAGGACACTTTATACACAGTGTCACTTGCTGGGGCCTTGCTTGCCCAATGCCTGTTCCATAATAGGCACTCAACAAACGTTTGCTGGTGCTGCAATTGGTCAACATTTGCCCTTCTTGTAGAGAGGGGAGGGGGTACCTTTGCAAATTTATGTTCTACTTTTAGGCAAATAAGGGGAGAATAAAGAGAGCTTTCCTTATATATACTTCTTCTTGGATGCCTTCAGTACAAAATAATTGTTATGCCAAACTGGCATATTTTGGGGTGACACATTTGTAATCCTTCATATCTAAGTTTACCATCAACATAGCAAAATTAAGGAATGAATAATCTTTGACTAGGGTTAATCATGTGGCAGATCAGAAGCCAAATACTCAAGAATTCTCACAGATAACAGACAAAAACTGGTATTTGGCATCTATCGTGTTTACAGTACTGTTGGAAGCAAGAGGTGGGGTAGTAGAAAGAAACATCCTTCCCTTAAGAAATTTATTGGGCCAGAAGTCGCATGGCAATTAGAGCAGCTAGAACCCACATGGCCAACAGCACAGTTTGAGTCTTGGGTCCAGTGACTTGAAAAGTATACCTGGTGCATATACACATGTGCCAAAATTCCAAATGGAGGATGGAGGAGCAGGGATTGTAGTGTGACCATCACTATGAAGTTTTTTTCTCACTTTCTCTCTCTCTGTATGTCTCTCTGGCAAATGTACACATCCTCTAGCAAATGAAGAAGGAGGAGGAGAAAGAGGAAGAGAAATTGCATCTAAAATTTTCTGCTAATCAAGTTTGAAATCACATACACCCTAAAATGGAAAGTCTTATGCTGTTCTCCCCAAAGTAGCTACTGTTTCTTGTATTCATATCTCAGTAAATAATTTTCCGAGTGTCCAAGTCATAAGACTTGAAATTACCCTAGGTTCTGTCTTCTATTGTGTTTTGCACATCCAATTGATCATACATCTGAAATTCTATACCTCTGTGTATACTAATACTTCATTATTCTGAGTTTTCATCATGCCTTGCTTATAGTAATTTTTTTTTTTCATTTCAGAGGGCTTGTTTCCTCAACTAAGAGAGAGGAAAAGAAAAAGAGATTGTGGGGTGTGGTTACACTGCATTCCCTCTTTCTCCTTTACTCTTTTTCTTCAGAATTTTGGATGTGCCCAGAATCTTCTTCAAGCCACCAAGGCTGAAATTTAACATTGTTTGGTCATGTGAGATCTTTCTTTTAACTGTTGAGCTATGGAGCTGCCCTATAAATTTTTAATGTAATCTCTTCACTTATAGCTATATCTACTTACATACTTGTGGGTCAAGTACACTAGGCCAAAGAGATATTTTTCAAAGCCAAGAGCCATTTCACTACCTAAAACTTCTTTAAAACTCCTAAGACTGATAGAGGTCCTTACAGTCCTTGAAGAGGCAGATGCAGTCCAGATAAGATGTCAATATTTCATCATAATTACTGGACATATACTCTCCTTCATTGTCTGTAGTTACCAAAATGGGGTGAACCATGCATCCTGGTTTGCCTGAAATGGCTCCATTTTATGCCCACAACCGCTGAGTAGTTATTAATAATGGCCTCTTGGGGCCCAGCAGATGGCATAATAATTACATGGCTGGACTCCACATAGCTGATCACAGTTCAAGTCCTGGACCTGGCAGCTTAAAACTCATACTGGGGGGCTGGCAGGTGGCATGGTGGTTAAGGGTGCTGGACTCCAATGTGGCCAACCACCAAGCCTCATACTTGGTGGCCTGTTTTCTCACTTTCCCTTTCTCTCTCTCTCTCTGTCACTTTCTGGTCAAATTAAAATAAATGTAAAAATTAAGTTAAATAAAGTAATTCTTAAAAAAAATAAAAACAAACAAACAAACAACTCATGCTGGGTATGTGTGTGTGTAAACCCAAAGTCCCAAAGGAGAATGGAGGAGAAAGGATTGTGGCATGGCCATCCCCCCTGGGGGTTGATTTCTCTCTTTCTATCTCTCTCTCTGTTTCTTTGGTCAGTGCATATGCCCTATTAACAAAAATCTCTCTCTCTCTAACAACAACAACAAATAGTGCCCTCTTTTCATCTGAAATGTTTAGATAAATTATGTGGTCACTCTGTCTAAGTATTAGAAACTTGTTTAATGAAGTATATGAGGACTTATAAGGTAAGTAAGTATATGTTGTTGATAAGTAAGCTATAGTTCTGTATCACTTTTAAAAAATTCTTGGATATGTACTATGAATTAGAATTATTCTTATTTCAGAAAGGTAAACATAAGACAAAATACCCCTAGCAGGGCTTCACAGAGTACTCTTTAATCGAGCATTCACTCTTCTGTAGAGAAATGTATGAATGTAGGAATTTTCTTCCTAAGTGGGAATTATAAAGGTTATATAGTTCAGGGCAGGATTTGATACCAAATAATTTAAAAAAGCATACTTGGTTTTGAGAGCTTTTTGAATTTGGGAATAATAATTAAGGGATTTTGGACCTGTACTTCTTTGTGTGAGTAAGAAAATGGGCTTTGTTCACCCTAATCTTTGGGTTTCTTGTTTGTAAAATAGGAACAATAATTGTACCTGGTAATAGAGTTGTTCTGAGGATGAAAAAAGATAATTATGTAGCTGGATTTAGCAAAGGACCTATTATAAAATGCTCAATAAATAGTAGGGTTTTTTTTTTTTTATTAGTTGCATTTTGTTCTCACCTCATCCAAAGGTAAGAATATCAAATTGTCTCATGGCATGCAGAGCCAGTTAAGAAAATATGATGATTGTGGCATCAAAACCTCAATTTTTCATCTGCCTAACTTACTTTTTTTCCCTCAGGGACTGTTTATATCTCTCTACTGTATTGTAAACAGAACAAAGACTTTTTATTCACCACTGTACCTCAAGGGCCTACTACTCTTTCTGGCGCATAATAAGCACCTCAATAAATAATGGTTGGGTGAGTGAATAAAAGCTTATGAGATCCCTACACAATATCACATTGAAAGTTATTCTGAGTCTAAGTGTATCTGGGCAAGTTCAAATCACCCAGTACTGGTTTTCATAATAGTACCCAGGAAACTTTAGCACACCATTTCCTTTTGTTTTAGCTACCTGATGCTTTTGCAACTTTCCATCTAACTGGTTTACTCCTCACTAAGGTATTACAGTTTCTTCCAGCCCTGGCTCGTCCTTAACAACTTCCAGTGCTTCCAATGTTATCTAAAGCAGAGTGAATCACAAGAAAAATTGAGCTCAATGACTATTCCTTTATTTATTTATTTTATTTTTTGAGAAGTTTTTCACTATAGAGCGCATGCGCTCGCCAGACAGAGAGAGACAGAGAGACAGAAAGCGAGAAATCACCCCCCGGGGGGATGGTCATGCCGCGATCCCTTCTCCTCCATACTCCTCTCGGGATCTTGGGCATGCACGCACACGCGCCGGGAGTGAGTTTTAAGCCACCGGGTCCGGGACGCGAACCACGGTCGACTACATGGGAGTCCAGCGACATAGCCATTACACTAACTGCTGGTTCCCACTATTCCTTTGTTTTTAGGAGAGTCAGTGATACTTTTCTTTCAATTTCTTGTCTAACCTGGAAAATAGTTATTAAATAAATCCCAAGTATACCAATGGACACTTCCCATACATAGACATCTTATTCTGTTCTGTTTACAGGGACAGGAATTTGAAGCTTCTTTTGGATATAGTAACCTAACAGAATTTAAAACTCTCTACAGGAAGATATACCATAAGTCATCAGTAGTTTATCCACAACTCTTAAAGTCAAAAATTGTCCCACTGTTAAGTTTTTTCCCTTCTCATTTAGTTGTGGGGCTTTACTTAACTTGAATTACTTATGATAAAATATAAACAGAATGTGGGACCAGCAGTTAGCGTAATGGCTATGTCACTGGACTCCCACATAATGGACTGCGGTTTGCGTCCCAGACCCGGTGGCTTAAAACTCATGCCGGGCACATGTGCATGCGTGCCCAAGATCCCAAGAGGAGAATCGAGGAGAAGGGATTGCGGCATGGCCATCCCCCTGGGGGGTGATTTCTCACTTTCTGTCTCTCTGTCTCTCTCTGGTGGGGGCCTGCGCCCTATAGCAAAAACCTCTAAAAATATATATATATATACATATATATATAAACAGAATGTGAGCTATTGTTAGTCATTATTTATCTCACTAATTTGAATATTAATATATTATATTGAAGAAATATTTATATGTTTGATTATGAGTGCTGCCCACAATGGGATGTTATTTAATGTAAGGTAAAAGAGCATGATTCCCTCTACAGTGTTAGAAAAATTCTGCCTTCTGAACTACATTGGCTCTATGGTGTCAGACTGTGGCCCTGTATTACAATTAGGTTTATTCTGAGGAGTCTTATCAGTGAAAGAATTATGGGTAGCAGTTACCAAATGTGTAATTAAAGCATGAGCTGGGTCAAAACATAATTCAGGTCAGCGTTAGCTACACCATTCTAGATCATTTCTTGTAGTTTTCTGTAGGGGGATAGTCCTATACTGACCTTGAAGTCTGTTCTGGAAATATTTTTGAAGGTAAGGTGTGACTTCAAAGATGTGCTCAAAGTTCACTGGCTTGGACTGAATTAAGTGAATTAATAGTTATGATTAACTCATGCAACATAATTTTCTCATTTATATATTTTCTCTATTTTTAAATAGCTTACTAGCTCATGTCTTCCTGACATAACCCATCTTCTGAAATGTGTTTTTCTTCTTTTAATTTACATTTAACCACTGCACATCTTTACAGAGTACAAATTATTTTCCCCGCATGAATACAGTGCCTATTAGTCAAGTCAAAGATTTTACCATATGCATTATCAACAGGTAACCTTTCATTTTTGTCTGTTATGTGCTTCTTTTTTCCCCTGATCTTCTCCCTCTTAGCCCTCACTACCCACCCTCTCCTATACTATCTCTAGTATCCACAGTTGCTCTTCCTGTCATTAAGCCCTTCAATCTTTCAGTTTTTGCCATAGAGTGCAGACTTTCTGAATGTATTAAAGGAAGGTGGGTGGGTCATATAATGCCTGTCTTTCAGTCATTGCCTGGTTTGTTTTGCATAACATTCAATCTTCCATATTCATTCACATTGTATCAAATGTCAGGGTCTTGTTTTTATTTATTTTATTTTATTTTTTTTATGGCTGAGTAGTATTCCATAATGTAAGTTTCACAATTTTTCAATCTATTTATCTGTTCTTGTACATTTTGGTTGATTCCACGTCTTAGCAATTGTGAATATGCTGCAATAAACCCACTAAGTGTTTTCCTATCCTTTGAATAGATACCCAGGAGTGGAATTACAGGATCATATGATAGTTCTATTTGTAGGTTTTTGAGGAGCTTCAATATTGTTCTTATGCCAGGCTAGAAACAGAATAAAAAGATTCAGAATATTCCTGACCCAGTCTCAAGAATTCTAACATGGCAACTCAGTTAAAGGATGACTAGTAAGAGAAAAGGGATGAGGACTAACATAACTGAGCATCTCCAAAGTGACATGCTTCATCTTCCTATTGCTAACAACAACCATTAAAAGGAAAGTTATTGTTGCTAGTTCACATCTATCAGAAATGTTAAACAATTTCATTAAGTTACCAGAGCCACAGGCTGCAGTGACTAGACTTGAACCGATGTTTGTTTAACTATAAAACTCTTCCTCTTCTGAAAGCTCTTGCAGCCCTCCTTGGGAAAAAGGAAAACCCAATGTCAGAAATAGCCAATAAAATCAAAATTCAGATGTATTGGGTTGTCTGAAAAGTCATGATGTTTTTTCTATGCAAAAATGTGTCATGAATTTTCCAACAAACCAGTACTTCTCGCTGAAGCTTTAAATAGCTGTCTTTGTCCTTTGCTAAAAATGTAAAGATTTTTTAAACTGATAAAAAATACACTCTTGAGGATGTCTAAGACATCAATTAAATGAAACATGTGGTTCTTGGTAACCTATATCAACAATATCAGATTTTCCATTCCTGC
>NW_006160061.1:3394563-3403238 GCF_000334495.1 Tupaia belangeri chinensis
CTGCTTCATTTTGAAGCATGATTAATTCAAAAACAAAAAATTGGGGAGGGCCAAGTGGTTATGCAGTAATAATGCCACGTTGGAGGGTCCTGGGTTTGCATCTTGGGGTGTCCCTGTGCATGCCAGGTACATGTACATGCCTGTGAGCTGGGCTGGCAGAGACAGGTGGATGGCATCATGAAGACTCTGTTGGGGATGTTTTTTTCTGTGTCTCTTATGGAAGAAATAGATAGATAAACTTAAGAAAAATGAAAAGCTTGGGAGATGTAATGTGATATGCCAAATTGAATGCATTTTGAAATAATGAGAGTGCACAAAACTTATGCCTAGGATTTTATTGTGTATATTACAGAGAGTTCATATTTCAGTGATTGTTTTCTGGCACTTGTTAAATAATAATTAAGCTATAGCTGTCTTAGGAAGAGCAGATGGCTAGTAGAGTTAAATATCAGAAAAAGGCAAGATATAAGTATCAGCTATATTATCTTCCTTGCTTTCCAATTCACGTGGAGATGTGCTTCATGCCAAGAAAAAAAAAAAACTATGAAAATATCCTATCTTAATTAACAATGTAGAGGTAAGTTCATATATCACCTTCCCTCCTTTCCCCTACCACCCAACACACACACATACAGAAATGCTTTCTTTTTAGTGCATAGGTTCTCAAAGCAAAGTATATCAGAATCACCTGGAGTAGCACAGTTTACTGGGGTTACTCCCAGAGCTCCCAATACCATAAGTTTGATGTGGGACCCAGGAACTGGTATTTATAACAAGTACTCAGATGCTAAGGTCTGAATGTTGATGTTTCCCTCAGATTTATGTTAAACCTCATCCTCATTGCAATAGTATTGAGAAATAAAAACCCTTTGGAAGGTGATTATGCCTTTGGGAGGAATTAGTACCCATATCTTTATTATTTATTTATTTATTTATATTATGATTATTTATACATTCAATCACTATACATCATTTAGGTTGCTAAGAGACTTTACCCAGCGTGATATACACCTTAGACCAACCTTGTTGAGAATACTATACACATCATCATCAATAGGGAGTAAACCAGCTCTATGTCCCACAAATGTCTTACCTCTCTATATTTTTCCCCAAATTTCTTTCTCTATACTCTTCCCCTCTCCCACTCTCCTTCAACTTTGTCCATAGTGTCCATAACAATTTTAAATGCTTTTAAGTCCTCCAGTCTTTCAGTCTCTACCAGAGTGCTGACAGTTGGTATATGTTAAGTGGAGATATACAATGTCTCTGTTTCATAGCCTGAACTGCTCCACTCAGTAATAAATCTTCCATGTTCACCCACTTTCTACCAAATGTCCTTATGAAAGAGGGCTAAGGGGGTTGTTTGCTCCTCCTATGGATACCTTTAAGATTGAGGAAATGATCCCACACCAGACACTGAAACTACCAATGCTTTTATCTTGGATTTCCCAGCCTCTAGAAATAATTTTTTTTTGGTTTATAAGCCAACCAATTGATGGTATTTTTGTTATAGCAGCCCAAACAGACTAAGTCACCTGGTCATATTGATGCTATAGCTTGGGAACCGCACTTTGAGGACAATTGCCTTGGAGAATATTGTTGAACTTGTATTACGTTAAGCAACAATTTGAGACCTGCAATGAGCATCAGAATCACCTGGGAGCTTGTTAAAGAGAATTTACCTAACCGTTGGTTCTTGACTATAGTTGAATTTTAAAACATGTGGGAACGTATCATGCCTCGATCCTTCATAGACAAATTAAATGAAATCTTTGAGGGTAGGGCTGAGGGAGGCATTTTATTAAAAGCTTCTCCAGTTATCTTAGTGCTCATGGAGGACTCATAACCATGGGAAGTTACATTCTTAGAGCATGGTGGCCGTGGGGTGTGTTTTGAAAAATGTTTTCCAGGCAAGTCTCATGCAATTTGAGACATGCTTTGGGCTGAGATCCAAACCATCCTCAGAAGGTGACCACCCTATGCCTCCAAGGGCATACTTTTTCACACACAATTCCAGGCTTTGCATTTGCTTCCCCGCTGCCTGGAAAACTCATCTTCTTGTCTCATTGGATTAAATCCTTCATGTCCTTGGACACTGAGGTCAGAGAGTCAGAAAATTTTAGATGCCCTTCTTCTGGGCTCCATGGGGCCATCTGTCCTCCTTTACCTTAGTGCTAATTGTACGACATAATAGTTACTTTCCACTTTGTATGTCTGTCCTCCTGAGGTAATATACCCTGGAGGGAAGGATGATAATTTTGGTTCTTTCATTTGTTATGACTTCTGTTTTTATTAACATCTTTGTGAGGGTACAGTATGGTTGTTTAAAGCATGCATATAGTGTGTACTAATCATACACCTATTTTTTAAATTTTGAACATTATGTTATGTTGTGCATATTTGATAATTATTCTACTAGGTTTTTTGTTTGTTTGTTTGTTTAAGGATACATTGACCATACTTTTTACTCGGCTGAGGTACCCCATTTAACACCTTCTTCTGGAGATGTACATATATTTTTTATGTCCACTAAAAATATTCTCCATGGGAATATGCTCTATACATGGAGTTCTCTTCCCCCTCCCTCATTGTCATATCTTCCCTGACACCCACTGGGCCACAGCTGAGGCTCATAAGCATCTTTTGACTATTACTTTCACCTCATGAAATTGGCCCATGGTCAGAGTCATTCCAGAGGTATGCACACCCTTCCTATAATAACAAGCAAAGCAAACAAGGGGGCACTAAACCCTAAATATACTCTGTTGACTCTGTTACTCAATAAGCTAAACTTTTATAGTAACCTGCAAATAATGCATGTATAAATCAGACCTCTGTCATGATGACAGGGAATCTGCATTGATCTTTAATTGAATGTTTCATTCTTTTTTTTTTTTTTTCTGGAGATGTTTTTGCCATAGGGCGCATGCGCTCGCCAGACAGAGAGAGACAGAGAGACAGAAAGCAAGAAATCACCCCCCAGGGGGGATGGTCACACTGCAATCCCTTCTCCTCCATTCTCCTCTCGGGATCTTGGGCATGCACGCACACGCTCCCGGTATGAGTTTTAAGTGACTGGGTCTGGGACGCAAACCGCGGTCGACTACATGGGAGTCCAGCGACATAGCCATTACGCTAACTGCTGGTCCTGATGTTTCATTCTTAACATAGAATCCATGCTCAGTGATGACATAGACAAATCACGTGGGCTTCAGTGGGTCATCCTGTTCTACTTATGTAAGTAATACACTTATGTCTTCCCCCCTGGACTTCCAGGTGCATTTGGAATTGATAAAAGTTAAGGGCAAGCCCTTTCAGATTTGGGGTTGTTCTGTTCACTCCTGAATCTCCCTTTATGCAGTTTCTGGTATCTACTATTATTCTCTCTATTCCTATGCTTTTGAGACCTTTAGTTTCTGCAAGAGAGTGTGGACATTCAGGATGTGTTAATCAGGGACATACAGTATTTGTGTTTCATAGTCTGGCTTGTTTCACTTAGTATAATATCTTTCAGGTTCATTAATTTCTGTGCCATAGGACAGGATATTCTTTATGAATAAGTACTATTCCATTGTGTATGTATGTCACAGTTCACCAACTTATTCTTTGATTATTGGGCACTTAGGTTGACCCCATGACTTAACTATTGTGAATAATGCTGTGATAAACAGATGTACAAATGTCTTTCCAACTGAGTGATTTCTTGTTCTTTGGGTATATACTCAGTGAGATTTCTGGGTTATACAGTAGTTCTATGTTTAGATATTTGAGGAAATTCCATATTATTTTTTATTGTAGTTATACTAATTTACATTGCCCTCATCATTGTACTCAAGTTTCCTTTTTCCACCAGCACTTGTTATTCTTTGCTATTTTGGTCATAGCCATTTTGAGTGTAGGTGATATCTCATTGTGGTTTTGATTTGCATTTTCCTTATGATAAGAGAGGTTGAACTTTTTTCATACAGGTTTTGTGTGTTTGTTTTTTGCATATAAGCTGTTTAAGTTTCTTACACCTTCTGGTTGTGATTTTCTGAGTGTAGTTAGCAAATATTTTCTTGCATTCTGTGGTATGCCTATTTATTGTTTCCTTTGTGGTGCAAAAGCTTTCTAGATTGATGCAATTCCACTTATCTATTTTTGGCATTGTTGACTGTACGTTAGGGATCTTATTCAAAATAGTGTTTCCTACTCCAGTATCTCAAAGTGTTTCTCCAGTGGTTTTATGGTTTGGAGTCTTATGTTTCTTTGATCCATTTTGAGTTGATTTGGTGGATATCCATTTTTCAAACCACCATTTGTTGAAAACACTTTTTTCTTCACTGGATTTTTTTTTGTGCTTGTTGTCAAAAATCAGTTGGCTCCATGGTTTAAGATTTATTTCTGAGTTATTCTACTCTGTCCCATTGGTTTATGTGTCTGTTTTTGTGCCAGTACCATACTGTTTCAGTTACTATAGTTTTGTAATATGTTTTGAAGTAAATGAATAGGATTCCTCTAACTTTCCTCCTTTTGCATGGCATTGGTTTGGACATCAGGTGGTCTTTTGTGTGTCCAGACAAATTTCTTGATTGATTTTTCTATTTCTGTGAAGAATGTTGCTAGAATTTTAATAGAAACTGCACTGAATTTTTAAATAATTTTTCTAATCCATGAACAAGGGATATCTTTTCATCCCGTGTGTGTGTGTGTGTGTATGTGTGTTACAATTTCTTTGTTCAGTTTTTAAATAAGTTTCATAGTAGATTTTTTTTTTTTACTTCTTTGGTTATATTTATTTCTGGAATTGATTTTTGTGGCTTTTGTAAATGGAATTGATTTCTTCATTTCTGTCTTAGTTTGTCCATTACTAGTGTACCAAATTGCTACAATTTTGTTATGTTGATTTTGTATTCTGACTTTGCTGAATTTGTTCATCATGTCTAAGTTTTTTTAGTAAACTGATCAGTTTTTTTTATATGTATAATCATGTCATTTGCAAATAGGAACAATTCTACATCTTCATTTCCAATTTGTATGCCTTCTGTTTCTGTCTCTTCTTTGAGTATGTTGGCAAGGTCTTTTAATACTATGTTGGATTGGAGTAAAGAAAGTGAATATGTCTGCTTTGTTTCACTTTTGAGAGAAGGCTTTCAACCTTTTCCCATCAATTATGATGTCAGCTGTGGGTTTGTCATATATGACTTTATTGTGTTAAGAAATGTGTCTTATATACCTACTTTTTGTTAAGAGTTTTAATTATGAAGGGATTTTTAAAATATGTTTATCAATTCTTTCTCCACATTAGTTGTAATCATATGGCTTCTGTCTTTCCTCCTGCTAATATGATGTATTATGCTTTTGTTTTGTATATATTGACTCATCCTTGCATTCCTGGGATAAAAACTTCTTGATTATGGTATATAATATTTTTAATATGTTATTACATTTGGAGATTTTGTTTCCTAGTATTTTATTGAGGATCTTTTTATCTACATTTATAAGGGAAATTAGCTTGTATTTTCTGTTTTTGCTTGTGTCCTTATCTGCTTTTGCTATTAAAGTGATAGTGGCTTCATAGAATGAGTGTAGGTGGATTCTCTCAATTTGGATCTTTTGAAATTGTTTGAGTAAATTGGTGTTAATTCTTCTTTAAAGGATTTCAGCAGAGAAGCCATCTATAGCTGGAGTTTTCTTTTTTAGGCAGACTATTACTGATTTTTATCTTATCACTTGTTATTGGCTTATTTAGGCTTTTGGTGTTTACCTGGTTCAAGCAAAGTATACTGTAGGTGTCCAGAAATTTGTTTATCTCTTTTAGACTTTCCTGAATAGACACAGCTAATAATTGCTAATAATCTTTCTATTTCTGTGATATCTGCTTTAATGTCTCCCTTTTCATTTATAATTTTTTAGAAATTTTTGCTTGTTTATTTTGTTTAGTTATTTCTTTCTTTTCTCTCACTCTCTTTTTTTTTTTTTTTTTTTTTTATTTTGGCCATATGGCTCATGCACTTTCTGGAGAGTGACAGAAAGAGACAGAGGAAAGGAAAGTAATAAATCACCCCTCCCCCGGCTTGGGGTAGATGGCCACACCACAGTCCCTTCTTCATTCTTCTCTTGGGATTTTTTTTTAAATATATTTTTATATCAATTTCTATTACATTCAATCACATATGTCACTTAGCTTGCAAAGTGAATATTCCAACATGTATACATATCTCACCAGTCCAGTTGAGAATACTATACATGTTATCTTCAACAGATAATAACCCATTTCTTTGTCCCATAAATGCCTTGCATCTCTCTTTTTTTTCTTAATATTATTTATAATTTTATTTATTTGGGTCTTCTCTATTTTTTTTTAGTCTAGCTAATAGCTTTTCTATTTTATTTATCTTCTCAAAAGAAGCAGGATTTTGTCTCATTGGATTTCTGTATTACTCTTTTAAATCTATTTTATTTATTTGTGCTCTGATATTTATTATTCCTTTTTTAAAAATAGTTTTTTATTTAGCCTGCTCTTTTTTTCCAAATCATTGAGCTGCATTGTTAGATTGTTTTTTTGCCATCTTTCTAGTTTTCTCTCATGACTACAAATTACTATTTTTCTCTTAGTACTGCTTTTGCTGCATACTAAAGATTTAGGGTATCATATTTTCATTATCATTTGTTTCAAGAAATTTTAAATTTCATTCTTAATATCCTCAAAAAATTCAAAATAATTCAGGAGCATGCTGTTTAGTTTCCATGTATTCGTGTATATTTGCATGTTCTTTTTGTTACTGATTACAAGTTTAATTATGTTGTGGTCAATGAAGATGCAAGATATAATTTCTATTCTTTTTAATTTGTGGGATTTATTTTGTGTCCTATTATGTGATGAGTACTATTCCTTTTTCACTGGAAAAAATGTGTATTCTATGTTTGCTGGGTGAAATATTTTATCTAATCAGGTCTATTTGGTTTATGGTATCATTTTATGCCAATGTCTCTGTTTATTTTGGTCTGGATGAATGATAATAGCAAGAGTATTAAAATCTCTAACAATTGATGTAGTAGAGTCTATATCTCCCTTTTATCTAGTAGTCCTTGTTTCATGTATTTGAGTGCTCTGAAGGATAAATATTTTTAATTCTTTTAATAGTTGGTTGAGCTCTTTAATATCACATAATGACCTTTGTCTCTTTTTGTTTTAGACATATTTTTAGCTTGATGTCTATTTTGTATAATTTTAGGATGGCTGCACATGTTTTTCTTGTTTAGCCTTCCATTTGCATGGAATAGCTTTTTCCTACCTTTCTCTCTCAGGTATGTGATATGTGTCTTTACCAGTGAAATACGTTTCTTGCAAGCAGACATAGAGCTCTCCTGTGTTTTAATCATCAGACCAATTTATATCTTTAACCACTTAGATTCAGTGTTATTATTAATATGTATAGATTTACACTGCCTTTTATTAGATTGGTTCCTGATTGTTTTGTATTTTCTTATTTCCTTTCTCTATAATTTTTCTTTGCTATTTGATAGTTTTCAATTGTGGTAGTGGTAGGGTAGAATTATGTTTTCTTTGTGTGGTTGTTCTCCTGATGAGTTTTAGAGCTTCATGTGTTTTAATGGTGACATTTATTTTCTTTCTTTTTCCAAATGTAATAAGTACCTTAAGTATTTCCTGAAGAGTCAGTCTAGTATTGGTGAATTCTCTTTCGTTTGTTCTTTTTCTTCCTTTTTTTTTTTTTTTTTTTTTGTCTAGAGATGAATTTTTTTTCTTCCAGCGACTAAAAACTCACTCTGGGAACATGTGTGTGCATGCCCAAGGTTCTGCGGGACTGTCCTTTATAAGTAAATTAGTGCTTATCTCATGCCATCTTTAGAATTTTCTCTTTACCTTTGGCTCTTGGTATTTTGACTAAAATGTGCTTTGAAGAAGATCTTAGGTAGGGAACCAGCAGTTAGCGTAATGGCTATGTCACTGGATTCCCACGTAGTCGACTGCGGTTCGTGTCCCGGACCCGGTGGCTTAAAACTCACGCCGGGCGCGTGTGCGTGCGTGCCCAAGATCTCGAGAGGAGAATGGAGGAGAAGGGATTGCGGCGTGACCATCCCCTCTGGGGGGGTGATTTCTCGCTTTCTGTCTCTCTGTCTCTCTCTGTCTGTCTGGGGAGCGCACGCGCCCTATAGCGAAAACCTCTCAAAGAAAAAAAAAAAAAAAAAAAAGAAGATCTTAGGTTGACTACAGTTCATGTGCTTTGAACTTACTGGATCTTGATATTTGTATCTCTCTTCACACTTGCGAAGTTTTCAGTTGTGAAATAATTTGTCTATGCCTTTCCCATCTCTTTGCCTTCTGGAATACCAATTACTTAGCTATTCAGTTTCCTAATAGTGTGCCAGTTTTCCTGTATGTACTCTTCATTTTTTTTTTCCTTTTTATGTTTTGGAATATTTTATGTTCAGAGATTCTTTTTTCTGCATGGTCTGATCTATCGCTGATGCTCTCTACAAAGTTTTTTTTTTTTTTTAATTCATTGTATTTTATTCTTTATTTCCAGGGTTTTTATGACTTCTCAGACCTTTTATGGAGAGTAGGATCCTTGTCTAGGGGAAGTAACTTAGCAAAGATGTCAACTATAGATAACTAATATCCTCCGTCTTAAATGGGCTGCACACCACAGGGTCTTGGGCTTTGGTTCAGC
>NW_006160061.1:3403269-3471069 GCF_000334495.1 Tupaia belangeri chinensis
CTTAGGGGATGGCCAGTTGTTTATGTGCAGTCATTGGAAATAGAAGAAGCTGTCTACTTCTGTATTGGCCATGATATCTCTTAGGAGGTAGTTCATTACTGGTAGATAAGGTGAGGTTATTATTTATATGGAAGGGCACTGTGCCTGGCATTATGATTGTGGGTCCAGGTGGAGTGGCTATGCAGTACAACCAACATGGATACAAACCAGATTGTGGGGCATGTGTTTGCTTGTAGGTGTGATTGCAAGTTCAGGTTGGGGAACTGCCTATTTACCCCTTCGAAAAGAAAAATAAAGAGGGTTGGAGTTGTGTGTGACTATGGTTGATTATAGGAGCTCCATGAGTCCACCAAAATAGGCTATGGGGCTAAACAGAAGCTGTGTCTGTGTGTGTATATATACACCTGCCTGTGGGATTAGGAAGTGAGTCAGGACTGTGTATACTCTTCTGTGGGAACAAGGGTTGTTAGGGCTGGAATACAGGTGGGATTATGTATCCTTTTCTTTGTAACACCCTCCCCCCCTACACACACACACACACACACACACACACACACACACACACACACACACACACACACACACACACACACACACACACACACACACACACACACACACACACACACACACACTTCTCTTTCCACATTCACAATTCAGGGAGGCCCAGGGAAACTGTGCTGCAGAAGGCAAAAAGGGACAGGGAGGGACTCCTGGAGTCCTGAGTCTGGGGAAGAGAAAAAGAGAGTGGAGTGTTGTCTTCTAGTCAGTTGGGGGAATGTCTGAAGTCTTCTCCTGAGATGATGCATTGTGTCTGGGGCTGGGGGTGTGGAGTAGAGAGATTATTGTTCTCTCTGGTGAGGCAGATCATTGCGGTTCCCAAAGATGAACCAGAAGTCTGTAACTGTCTTGGTGCTCTCTTGTCATTGAGAAGTTCTGGGGTCCACGGGGCATGCAGGAAATTCGTACTTTCAGAGGATAGTTCCACTCACCTTTCTCCTGTTTGGAAGTCTTCCTTCAGCTCTAGTTTCTTTCTGAGCTAGGACAATTGATCTTTTCAAGTCTCTCACTCACAATTAAGTGTCCCCAAATCTTCCCACAGTCCTGCATTTGTTTTCCATTGGTCTTACCTTACTCCACTGCTCAAGGTGCAGCCATCTTTCCAAATATTTTGGCTCTCTTCTTGGAGAGGTGCTACAATGGATGTCCTCAGTCAGTCATCTAGCCCTGGTCTTCCAAATTTTAGTTTTCATTTTGCCCACTGCTAATAAATACAATTTCTCACAATATAAGGTTCTCGAAACTTAATGGATAAATGTTAGTTCAATCCTACAGAAAGGGGGAAAATCTTATTTTTCTCTTTTGAGGTAATATTTTCCTTTACAAAAATACAAATCAATACATATGACTTTACAGGATAGGATAAGACAACTTATTGAGATAAAAGAAATGCCCATATTAATAAAAAAACAGGTCAGCAATAGCACATATAGTAGTTGTGAGAAAAGCCTTATTAGTTCTTTATTCAAATGAAGTCTAGTTTTATGACACGAAACTGTTGTAGAAATCTTTTTTAAAACACTGCACTCACATGCCTGCTGCTTTAAATCATTTCATTCAAGTTTATCCTGAATTTTTAGTGTATATTATCTGAAATTATAACCATATGTTCAAACAATTGTTGTTTTGACTGTGTGAAATTCCTTAGCATGCTCCAAGGAATGATCACAAAATACTGAAGTGGCAGGCAAGAGCTTGTACTGATACTGTTGGCCCCTTTGAAATTGCTTGGAGTATCAAACACCTCAGAACAAACTGCAGGCATCACCTGCCTTCAAAACAATTACACACCATAGACTTATACCTGATTATATTACAGTGTGACACTGTCTTGCTCAGTAATGCGATGCAGTGTCACATCTCTGGGCAACGGTTTTCTGTTATAGCAAACGCAAGTCTTTGAACTCTGTCTGGGAGAGGTAGTGAGGACTGCTTTATTTTTCTTCGGAATCTACAAAATGCTCTGTGTATACCATCGCATCTATGTAGTTTATTATGCATCATTTGTTTTGCTACAAAAAAGTGAAGCTTCAACACAAATTATTTATAACTGATAATATACTATGTCTAGAAAAAAATACTAAGGAAAAAGAAAAACAAATGTCACTTAGCTCCAGTGCTGTTTAAAAGAACATATAAGCATATGCTTGCTTCCTGCTTTAATGGACTTAAGCATTTCCATATTTCTATATATAGTTTTATTGTCATGACAACACACACACATGGTTGGACCAGGATCTGTTGTCAATATACATGTCTTTGGAAGACAGTACCAAGGGCTAGTATTTAATTTGCATGTGAACACATGCTCATTTCTTTTGAGAATATACTAAAATTTTTTGACTAGGTCAATGGTATTTCAGATTGAATGCAAAAATGTATCTAGACTTCAGATATAAAAGTTTTCTATTCAGGAACAATGCTAATTTTTCTAGAAACTGAATCAGTAACCATGGGGCAAACCTGAGAGAATTAGGAAGTGCAAGAAGTGCTTTGGCTTTGTCCTTTTAATGCTTATCACCTTCTGACTTTTCTTAACAAAGTATAATCTAGACGTGCAGTGTGTCTACCTCTGTTTTGGCTTCCAGTGTCTGTGGTACATAGGATTATCTGTGTGTCAATTTAACATATACCTTCCTAACCTAATCTGATTATAGAGTCAGATGAACTATTCCACTGGCAATTGCACTGTCTGCTTTACAAATTTATTTTGTGAGATAAGGTCAATATATAAATACAGTAGATAAACTTTTCATTTTTGAGGTTTTTATCTACTAGTTCCTTTTCTATTTCCTGTACTGTATAGCTCTTCTCTTTATTCCAAAATGTTGAAGCATGATTGGAAATTTAGCTATGTTTAGTTTCGGAGTCTCCTTATGTAGCTTAAGAACACATTTTTTTTTCCTTCTCCGTTTCCAAGGAGAAATAGAGAGGTTAGAAAAGTAGTTCATTTTAAATGATCTCTTCCACCTCATTTTACATCTATGGCTCCATGTTTCCATCATGGATTGACATATATCAAAGAAAAGAACAAACAAGCTAATTCAGGGGTCAGCAAGTTTCAGAGAATTCTGCTGGCTCTATTCATCTCACTCAGACACTAAGCTTGACCCTCCCTTTGGACAGAGTTGGTGGATAACTGAGACTCCTCGTGATATTTGGAGAAAGCTTTTCCCTCTTCTTTCCCTCACATCTCTAGTCATGTTCCCTGGTATTTCCAGAGTTTAGGTAAAATCTATAATTTCAATATGAAAATTTTTACCACTTATTGGGTGTTTATTTTGTGCCTAGGCCTATACTGAGTTTATGGATTATCTTCCATTAAAATGACCACATGGCAGGTATTGTCATTACCTCTGTTTTTATAGTTGGAAGCAATGAGATATAAAGAAATCTAACATATTTTCTAGTGTTCCACTACAACTAAGGCACGATAGTAGGTTTTAAAATCTCTAGTTAATGCATCTAAAAACCATAAAGTTCTTAAAGTAGAAATTCTAAAATTTGAGAATATATAAAAAAATCACTAGTTTTGGTACATTTATTTTGGAGAGATTTTTACTATAGAGCACGTGCACTCGCCAGACAGAGAGAGAGAGACAGAGAGACAGAAAGCGAGAAATCACCCCCCAGGGAGGATGGTCACGCCGCAATCCCTTCTCCTCCATTCTCCTCTCAGGATCTTGGGCACGCACGCACACGTGCCCGGCGTGAGTTTTAAGTCACTGGGTCTGGGACGCGAACCCTGGTCGACTATGTGGGAGTCCAGTGACATAGCCATTACGCTAACTGCTGGTTCCTTTGGTACATTTTTTATTATACTTTTTATTTCAATTTATTTTATACATTCAATCACATATGTAACTTAGCTTGAACATGTATACATTTCTCACCAATCTAGTTGAGAGTATCATACACATTATCTTCAACAGATAATAGCCCATTGCTTTGTCCCATAAATACTTTGCCTCTCTATTTTTCTCCTTAATGCCCTTCCTCAGACAATCCTCCTTCACACATCTTCCCACACCATATCTGGTATTTATAACAATTTTTTTATGGTTCTATATCCTCTAGTAATTCAGTTTTGACTATAGAGTGTGGACAGTCAGTATCTATTAAGTGGAGACATACAAGATCTCTCCTTCATAGCCTGACTTGCTTCACTCAGCAGTAAATCGTCCATATTCATCTAGTTCCAGTCAAAAGCCAGGGTCTCGTTGTTTTTTATGGTTGAGTAGTATTCCACAGAGCATATATGCCACACTTTTTCAAACCATTCATCTGTTCATGGGCATTTGGGTTGGTTTCATTTCTTAGTAATTATGAGTAATGCCGCAATAAACATTAATGTGCAAGTACTTTTCTGATTAAGAATTCTTCTGTCCTTTGGGTAGATACCCAGGAGTGGGATTGCTGGATCATATGGTGGTTCTATTTGTAGATCTTTGAGGAATCTCCATATTGTTCTCTATAGTAGCTGAATCAATTTACATTTCTAGCAGCAGTGTAGGAGAGGTCCCCTTTCACCACCCCCCTGTCAGCACTTTCCTTTTTTTTTTTTTTGTAATTTTTCCTTTTTACCATCTCATTGTGGTTTTGATCTGCATCTCCCTTATAATGAGGGATGTTGAGCATTTTGTCATATGCCTTTTGGCTATTCATAGTCTTCCTTACAGAGTGTTTTTTTGTTTTGTTTTTGTTTGCGTTTTCAGCTAATTCTCCCATCTTTTAATAGGGTTGATCATCTTTTTTGGAGACACCTGCTTGAGTTCTCTTTATCAATTTCTTATCTGAAACATAGTTTACAAAAATATTTTTCCATTCTGAGGGCTGTAGATTCAATGCTCAATAAGATACTAGCAAATCATATCCAGTAACGTATAAAAAAGATTATACGTCCCAACCAGGTAAGCTTTATTCCAGGGATGCAAGGTTGGTTCAACATATGTAAAACCATACATGTAATACACCATAATAACAGAAAGAAAGTTTTGGCCCATTAGTAAAATGAGTCAGGAAATTAATTAAAGTTAAGAACCAGCAGAGGAGAGACCAGCAGTTGGTGTAATGGTATGTCACTGGATTCTATGTAGTCGACCGTGGTTCGAGTCTTGTACCCAGCAGCTTAAACTCACACCAGGCGCATGTGCGTGCATGCCCAAGATCCTGAGAGGAGAATGGAGGAGAAGTGATTGTGGCATGGCATTCCCCTCTGGGGGATTATTTCTTGTTTTTGTCTGTCTCTCTGTCTTTCTGGCAAGTGCATGCATCCTGTAACAAAAAACTTCCTCAAAAAAACCCCACAAAAAACAAACAAACAAACAAACAGCAGAGAAGGAACAAAAGAAAAAGAATAAAGAGAAAGAAAAGAAAGGGAAAGAAATATTTTAGTAGTCCTGTAGTAAATGATAAACTTTTCTATGAATAACTTTGATTTCAGTTACATATGTAAGTTTGTAAAAGTGAAACACATTTTTCTTACTATGAGTCTGCTTCAAAATGTTTGAAAAGCGCTTATCTAAAAAGATTTTTAAAAATAAATGTTTTAGTGTCTTTTTCTGTGAAATTCTCAGTCAAAATATGAATTTTCAGCAAATTTAGTGGCTCATATGCTGTTGTTTCTTGAACAGCACTTTGATAAAATCTTTTAAATTATGCAGCCAAAATGGAAACTGCTCTTCCTTTGTTTTTGCACACATTATTGCCATTTTAGCTTTTCTGACAATGAATTCACATTGTCATGAGATTTTCCAGGCTGGGATTACTTTTTTCTATTGCAATTTTGGTGTCCAGCTGCTGCAAGCATAAATAGTAATGGACCCAGTGGCTTGAAAAACATGCTGAGCATATGCGTGTGTGTGCTCAAAATCCTGAGAAGAGAATGGAAGAGAAAGGATTGTGGTGTGGCCATTCACCCTGGGGGAGGAGTGCTTCCTAACTCTCTCTGTCTCCTTGTTTTCAGTGAGTGAACAAACCCTTTAACAAGTTAAAAAAAATAACTATGATATGCTTCAAATATAAATTAATTTTGTGATTGACACAAAGGAGTTTTGAGAATTAAGAATTCTTTGTGTCAGCAGGTCACATGGTATTAAGGTGCTGGATCCCATATGGCTGACAGCATAGCATGGGTCAAGTCTCTGACAAGGTGCTTGAAAAACACATCAGACACATGTGCATGTGTTCCCAAAATCTGAGAGGAGGCTGGAGGGGAAGGGATTGCAGCATGGTCATCTGCCTCAGGAGATGATTTCTCACTTCCCACCCCTTCTGTCTCTCTTTGGTGAGCACACATGCCCTATAACATAAAACTTAAAAAAGATAGACTCAACTGGGCTGGACTGAGGTGTAAACCATGCTGGGTAAATTCTCTTCACGATCTAAACGACATATAATGATTTAATGTATGATTGATGTTTAAAAATAAATAAATAAAAGATAGAATTAAATCTTTCGGATTTTTCTCTAGTACTTTATTCTTAAAAGCACATATTATGTTTTGAGCAATTGCTTGAAAACTAAGGTGGAAGATCAGATTGTTGCCTGGGAGGGAGTTTGTTAAATTTGAATCGACAGGGTTTTTAATGTTATAAAGTATGATGAGATCATTAAAAATAGAATTAGTAGACATAACTTAACTACATAGTGAATTCGGTCAAGTGTTATAAAATTTAAAGTTACAAATATTCTTACTAAACAATTTAATATTATGACAATGTTTTTAGGAAAACTGAATTTTAGTTTGGAGAATACTGTATAGCCAATATTTGAACAAAACAGAGTATAACAATGGATGTTAATCATTCAATTAATTATTGTGTCCCTTTAACTTTCTTTTTACTAGGCTAAAGAATAATAAAGACCTGGAGTTTGGTAGACCCTAGGAATCTGAAGCCTTCCGCTCTGGGAATGCCAGCAACTTGGGATAAAGACCATTTTTAGCAATCAGACCATCTGCATTCCAGAGAATGTCAACATCACTCTGAAGGGATGCATAGTTATTGTGAAGGGCCCCAGAGAAACCCTGCAGAGGGACTTGAATCACATCAATGTGGATCTCAGTCTCTTTGGAAAGAAAAAGAAGAAGCTCTGGGTTGACAAATGATGGGGAAACAAAAAGGAACTGGCTATAGTTCACACTATCTGTAGCCATGCAGAGAGCATTAGCAAGAGTATTATATTGGGCTTCCATTACAAGACGAGATCTGTGTATTCTCGTTTCCCCATCAACATCGTTATTTAAGAATGGGTTTTGTTTTTGCACACATTATTGCCATTTTAGCTTTTCTGACAATGAATTCACATTGTCATGAGATTTTCCAGGCTGGGATTACTTTTTTTTATTGCAATTTTGGTGTCCAGCTGCTCGAAGCCTAAATTGGACCCAGTGGCTTGAAAAACATGCTGAGCATATGCGTGTGTGTGCTCAAAATCCTGAGAAGAGAATGGAAGAGAAAGGATTGTGGTGTGGCCATTCACCCTGGGGGAGGAGTGCTTCCTAACTCTCTCTGTCTCCTTGTTTTCAGTGAGTGAACAAACCCTTTAACAAGTTAAAAAAAATAACTATGATATGCTTCAAATATAAATTAATTTTGTGATTGACACAAAGGAGTTTTGAGAATTAAGAATTCTTTGTGTCAGCAGGTCACATGGTATTAAGGTGCTGGATCCCATATGGCTGACAGCATAGCATGGGTCAAGTCTCTGACAAGGTGCTTGAAAAACACATCAGACACATGTGCATGTGTTCCCAAAATCTGAGAGGAGGCTGGAGGGGAAGGGATTGCAGCATGGTCATCTGCCTCAGGAGATGATTTCTCACTTCCCACCCCTTCTGTCTCTCTTTGGTGAGCACACATGCCCTATAACATAAAACTTAAAAAAGATAGACTCAACTGGGCTGGACTGAGGTGTAAACCATGCTGGGTAAATTCTCTTCACGATCTAAACGACATATAATGATTTAATGTATGATTGATGTTTAAAAATAAATAAATAAAAGATAGAATTAAATCTTTCGGATTTTTCTCTAGTACTTTATTCTTAAAAGCACATATTATGTTTTGAGCAATTGCTTGAAAACTAAGGTGGAAGATCAGATTGTTGCCTGGGAGGGAGTTTGTTAAATTTGAATCGACAGGGTTTTTAATGTTATAAAGTATGATGAGATCATTAAAAATAGAATTAGTAGACATAACTTAACTACATAGTGAATTCGGTCAAGTGTTATAAAATTTAAAGTTACAAATATTCTTACTAAACAATTTAATATTATGACAATGTTTTTAGGAAAACTGAATTTTAGTTTGGAGAATACTGTATAGCCAATATTTGAACAAAACAGAGTATAACAATGGATGTTAATCATTCAATTAATTATTGTGTCCCTTTAACTTTCTTTTTACTAGGCTAAAGAATAATAAAGACCTGGAGTTTGGTAGACCCTAGGAATCTGAAGCCTTCCGCTCTGGGAATGCCAGCAACTTGGGATAAAGACCATTTTTAGCAATCAGACCATCTGCATTCCAGAGAATGTCAACATCACTCTGAAGGGATGCATAGTTATTGTGAAGGGCCCCAGAGAAACCCTGCAGAGGGACTTGAATCACATCAATGTGGATCTCAGTCTCTTTGGAAAGAAAAAGAAGAAGCTCTGGGTTGACAAATGATGGGGAAACAAAAAGGAACTGGCTATAGTTCACACTATCTGTAGCCATGCAGAGAGCATTAGCAAGAGTATTATATTGGGCTTCCATTACAAGACGAGATCTGTGTATTCTCGTTTCCCCATCAACATCGTTATTTAAGAATGGGTCTCTTGTGAAAATCTGAAATTTCTTGGGTGAAAAATACATCCAGAAGGTTTGAATGAGACCAGATGTTGCTTGCTTGGTATCTCAAGCCCAGAAAAATGGGTTGATCCTTGAAGGCAACTATACTGAGCTTGTTTCAAATTCTGCTGCTTCAATACAGCAAGCCACGACAGTTAAAAATAAAGATAAAAGAAAATTCTTGGATGATGTCGATGTCTCTTAGAAGGGTACAGTTCAGCAGATGTATGAGTAAGAGCTAAACGTTCTGCAGCTACAGTAACAAGCCGGATAATTTCTAAAACTATTATAATTTAAAGATAATAAAAAACAATAAATTTTTTTAAAAAAGAATACTAAAGACCTGATAACTAAATGTAACATGTAATGCTAAACTAGATTATTTTGTTATAAAAGACATTTTTGGACACTTGGCAAAAATGTAAGTCTCTGAGAATAAGATGTTAGTAAATGTAAAAATGTTACACTTTTAGTTGTAATGGGTATATTGTGGTTATGGTGGAGATTTACTTGCTGTGGAAATGTACACCTGAGATAATTGGTTATAAAAGTCACAATTCCTTGTAAGAAATTTATTGATACTGTACATTTAAAGACATAGTTTAATTTGTCCTATACCTGGTCCTAGGGTGATTTATGGCAGGGAGACAGTGTCCTGGAATCAGGAGTTTAGTAAAAGAAAGCAGGTGGGATACGGGTTCAGGATTTGCTGGCTTGTAATCAAAGATGTGCTTAGTGGCAAGTTGCTTACTATCTCCAGAAATCAGCCCTTGGAGAGGTAGTCTCTCTCCATACAGCAAGGTGGCAGGTGTGAAAACATCATATAATACAGTAAATAAGAAACATGATCACAAGTTACCTAGGCAATACATCAATGCAGAGCTTGCTCAGCAAAACATAAACACCAGAGGGTTTGGAGAAAAGTTAGGATCTAAAAAAAATTTTTTTTTAAAGTAGAATTTGGTGTCATCTGTATGAACAGGATCTTATACAACTAGAGGGCATTATCAGAAGAGATGGGTGGCATATAAAGAGAAAAGAGGAGACGATCAAGTATGGAATTTGGGAATGACTACATTTAGAAGAAGAAAATAGAAGTAGAGTTGAAAACAAAGTCTTTGGATCTCAGCAGTGAGAGAAAGAACCTGGAGAAAGTGTTTTGGAAGGAAGGTAGAGTTTGAAGAAGAATCACTCCAGAGAATGACAACTGAGCAAAGATGATTATGTAGAACAGCAGAACTGTAGGTTGTAAGGGGTTAAGCACAAGTAGTATTGAGGCAGCAAAGGCAGACCTCTTTTTCTCAGAAGCTCAATAAAGAAAAGAAGGATAGTAGCATCTATCATTACTAGTTGATCCTAGGCACTCCAAATCCTATGATCAGAATTTCATTTCTGTTTCTTACCTATATCCTACAGCTATAGAAAAATATATGAAATGTGTGTATCTTGTGCTATAATTTTTTTTACCTACTTCTGTCCTCCTCCATAAAACTGTAAGCTTGAAGGCAAGAGTGCTCTATTACTTGATTTATATCTTCAGCGTCCAGCACTCTTCCGTGTATAAACTGTATTCAATGTAAACAAAAGAAGGGTTGGTTACTTCTTTTCATATTTTCTTTTTTTAGAGGTTTTTCCTATAAGGCGTGTGCACTCGCCAGAAAGACTAAGAGAGACAGAGAGACAGAAAGCAAGAAATCACCCTCCAGGGAGGATGGCCATGCCTCAATCTCTTCTCCTCCATTCTCCTCTTGGGATCTTGGGCACGCACGCACACGTACCCAGCATGGGTTTAAGCCACCGGGTCCGGACTCGAGCTGCTGTCGACTATGTGAGAGTCAAGTGACCCAGCCATTACACCAACTGCTGGTGCCAGGGTTGGTTACTTCTTAGAATAGTTTATTCAGCCAACTTGCCATAAACTACCCATTTTCAACTCCATCTCTCTATGGGTACTTTTTCTTCTTCACTGTATCTATCATTTATTTAAAAATGTAACTGGCAATTCATTTCCTCCATTTACCTTCTCCTAATTAATCTAATGTAAATGAATACATTATTTTGTATATACTCAGTGTATAAACTGTATATTTGGTGTGTATGAATTTAAACTATACTTAATAAAATAAAATACTGTTCTGCAAGTATTCTTAGGACATAATGTATACTTACATTTTTCCTTCTTAAAATATAAGAAGACATTGTATATGCTGAGTAAATATTAGTGGGCATTAATACACTTTAAAATGCATTTGAATATGTGAACATAGTAGATTAATATATCTGCTAGCTCTGTGACCTACTATGCAAAAAGTTTTATCTATGTCATTGGTTTAAATCACATAAAATAGAATTTTATGTATTGATGGATTTTAAAATGTTACCATATCTGAAGATAACATATCTTGTGATATATGTCTGCTAACATTCTGAGTCTGTGGACCAGCAATAGGCATAATGGCTATGTCACTGGACTCCCACGTAGTCGACCACGGTTCAAGTCCTGGACCAGGTGACTTAAACTCAAGCCGGGCGCGTGTGCATGCGTGACCAAGATCCCGAGAGGAGAATGGAGGAAAAGGAATTGTAGTGTGGCCATCCCCCCTGGGGGATGATCTCTTGCGTTCTGTCTCTCTGTCTTTCTCTGTCTTTCCAATAACCCCACATGCCCCATAGCAAAAACCTCTCAAAACAAACAAACAAACAAACAAAAACAATAAAACATTCTTTGTCTGTTGTTAAAATGAAGGCTAGGGACAAGCAGTTAATGTAATGGCTATGTCGCTGAATTCTCATGTAGTCGACTGTGGTTCGTATCCTGGACCCAGTGGTTTAAACTCATGCTGGGTGCGTGTGTGTACATGCCCAAGATCCTGAGAGGGGAATGGAGGAGAAGGGATTGCGGTGTGGCCATCCTCCCTGGGGGGTGATTTCTTGCTTTCTATCTCTCTGTCTCTCTCTGTCTGTGTGGCAAGTGCACACATCCCATAGCAAAAACCTCCAAGAAAAAAGAAAGAAAGAAAGAAAGAAAGAAAGAAAGAAAAAAAACTGGACTCTCACGTAGTCGACCGTGGTTCACATCCCAGATCCAGTGGCTTAAAACTCACACCGGGCGTGTGTGCATGCATGCCCAAGATCCCAAGAGGAGAATGGAGGAGAAGGGACTGTGGCATGACCATCTCCCCGGGGGGTGATTTCTCGCTTTCTGTCTCTCTGTCTTTCTCTGTCCGTCTGGCGAGCACACACGCCCTTTAGTGAAAAACGTCCCCCCCAAAAAAAAATGTGTGGCTAAAGGAAGTGTTTCAGTTGTTTGATCATTAAAAGTGCTGTTTCTTTATTTTAATCATTGTTTGAATTTTATAAATTTGGTGAAATCATTCATATTGTCATTCTTTTATGAATTTTTTTTCTTTTTTTCACTTTTTAAAGTTATTATTATTTTATTTTATACATTCAATCACTGTATATCACTACAGCTTATAAAATTCATGTTGGGTACCTTCATATTATTTGTATAGATATCTAGCATGTAAACTATTTGATCGAAAGTTGGGACCAGCAGTTGGCATAATGGCTATGTCACTGGACTCCCATGTAGTCAACCACGTTTCAAGTTCAGGACCTGATGGCTTAAACTCATGCTGGGCACATGTGCGTACATGCCCAAGATTGCAAGAGAAGAATGGAGGAGAAGGAATTGCAGCATGGCCATCCCCCCTCGGAGGTGATTTCTAGCTTTCTGTCTCTCTGTCTCTCTCTGTCTTTCTGGCGAGCGCATGCACCCTATAGCAAAAACCTCTCCAAAAAAAGTTATTAGAAATTACAAGTCTAATCAGAAGTACTCAAGAAGACAAGACTTTATGTTGAAATGAGGATGTGATAGCTTCATAGAAATTATCATAATGAAAACTAGAAAAGTAGAAACTCCCACTCTATGTATTGTACACAAAAGTGCATATTATCTAATAGTTTGTATCTTGCTTAACTATTTCGGTCAGGGGTTACGCTGCTGTAGTTATTATATTTACTTGTCTACTTCATCTGCTAAACTGAGAACTTCTCAAGGGCAGTATGTGGGTCTTATTCACTTTTTTCTTAAAACCCTACATGAATTCGAGTGTAAAGTGTGCTTTCATTAAGTGCTTATGGAATGAAATGTACAACTTCCAGGTCAGGTATGCTTTAACCTTTGTGTATCTGTACATTTATCTATTTATTTATTTATGATAATGTAGATCTATAGTATTGATATGGAAGAATTCCCACCATGCATTGTTAGGGGTTATGTTTCAAAAAGTTACAGAACCGCTTCACCTACATGTATGTATTTATGCAATCTGATGTACAAGTGTTTGAGTAGTGAATTACAGTGGAAAAGAATCAATAGAAAGAGTCCACTAGAAAAATAGAAAACATTTCAACTATAACACTTGTAAAAATAGTCCTGAGTGGTCATTTCCCATAAAGTACAGCTAACTAAGAGAGAAATTGGAGTGAGAAATTGAAGTTGATAATCCAGGATGGGGGTCTCCCTGCATGCTTTAATCAGTGATAACTTAAGAAATAAGCAAATATCTTAAAAATAACACTTAGATGAAAACCTAGCTGCCTTTCAACACACAAATCAATACTATTTTAAAAAGAGTAGTTCTTGATAAGAGCTATATTGTAAAAGGAGAATGCTATTGGTTCATGCCTGGCTGTTTGCTTTATCTATTTTAAAATTTTAGTTGGAGTTATTGATAATAGGTATTCATAAAAGTAGAATTTATGATTATGTTTTTTTAGAAGAATGGATTTTGATAAGTCTAAATACTGTTTTTATCCACGGATATCACTTTGGGAAGACATACTTAGTTTAAAAATATTCTAGTTTGAATTCAGTTGTGTTACAGTTTATATGATATGAACTAGATGTTGGCTTAGAATTATGTGTTAGTCATAAAATTTTGACTGGATTCTCATCAAATATCTGAAAAGAGTAAGACACAAAGTGAATATGTACGTGTTTAAAAACTCAAGAAAAACACTGTACCACTTGACGGTAAAATTGTTTCACACCATTGAGGATAGAGGATACAAGGATTCTGAACACCGTTGAGTTCAGAGTGACGAGACTCAACTTATTTCATAAATGTTTAACTGGACTGAATGAGGATCTGTTATGACCCACAGGCTTTCTGAGCTGTCGTTTGATTTCTTTCTTTTCCAGTTCTTTTGTTTTCCTTCTTTAATGGGGAGATCATTTTCTCTCTCTTTTTTTTATAGGATCTTGCCACTTTGTGATCGTCCTGCTCCAGCCTCACAGTTTGTAGGACCACAGGTATGTGCAATCTAAATAACCCAGCCTATTTATTATGGGTTGGACTGGGGACTGCACCTTGTTTCTCCCAGTGGCCTCAGTCACTATGCAATGACACATTCCCAGTTGCATCACTTTGCTTTCTAATCAAATATTGAGAGCATCAATTATTTTTTTAAAAAATGGAGATTCTCTAATGCAATAGACTATTTTATAATGCTGTGTGGAAGATTTGAAAAACTCCTAGCTTATAAATGAATTTACCATAGGCATTTGCTACTTGTAAATGGATTTCTGCACATATGCTTTGACCTGCTATATTTAACTAGGTCATTAATTTACTTACTAAATATCTGCTGCATTCAAAAAATGTGTCCAAGTTAATATCCATGTCATGAAATTATCAGGATTCCAGTTTTTTCTTAATCTGTAAATAATTTCAATGCTAAATTTACCCTGACAATATTCTTTTAATAATAATAAATATTAGATAATTTGTTGAGTACAGAAAATAGTTTAGAATTCCGAAGGGTGTGTTTCCTGTCTGCCTGTGCACTCTCCATCTGTGGCTTGTCCAAGGTGCTAAGAAGAGTGCAGTGGATGGGGCTGGCTAATGTGAGAAGGTGAGGTATGGCTCTGTGGTAGGAGACCAGGGTGATCCCATTACCAGCCTTCCTTTCCCCTTAAATAGTCTTCATCCTTCTTTCCTTCACAGTCTCCTTGACTTCTGGCTTCCTGTGGGCCTGCTCCCTTGCTAGCTTTGTGGCCTAGGGCTTCACCAACATGAATCCATGGCTTGGAAAAGGTATGATTTTGTCTGTGTGGGGTGCTGGTACATGTGTTACTTTCCCTCTCTGAGAGACAAAGAGAAGAGTGACCTCTTTTTCTATTAAACTGTGATGCCATTGAGCCCACAAGAAACAGAGAGGGGCAGATCTAACTGGACATTCAGATGAAACAGAGAGCAAAGTACTACATCAATAGAGATGTAAAGGAGTCCTAGATGAGTCTGGTTCTGTTATTATAATATTATTTAGACATATGATAAGATCTATTACAAGACAATTTCTTCCTTCTTAATGGATCTTTTCAAAAAAGTTTTGATGTGATGATGTGTTAGTTCTGTTGACTTTTATACATCAAGGCTTACTATGACTATTTGCCTTCTCATCTTCAACAAACTCATCATTAATTGAGAGTCTATAGGGTAAACATTAGTGAGCTCTATCTAGTTTTCATTAGTGTTGACATATGGTAATAAAATCATTTGTTGAACAAATCTTGAATGAATGAATAAAGCACTGTTCACCAGTTCCAAAGGCAATCATTGAAACAATGCTTTTGCTCACTGGTAGCACTGGGACTATTCCTCATGTTTACAGCTCTATTTAATAGTATAAATTATTTATATGTATGTATGTATATATGTGCTTATATATCCATTTATATACACACATATATGTGATGTATGTGCACATACATCAGAGATTAAAGTTCTTTTAATTTTTATTTGTATGTATATACATATGTGCATATACATCAGAGATCTCTTTTCTGTAGCTCATATATTTTTTTTTGAGAGGTTTTTGCTATAGGGTGCATGTGCTCACCAGACAGACAGAGAAAGAGAGACAGAAAGCAAGAAATCACCCCCCAGGCAGATGGCCATGCTGCAATCCCTTCTCCTCCATTCTTCTCTCGGGATCTTGGGTATGCACGCACAAACTCCCAGCGTGAGTTTAAGCCACCGGGTCTGGGACTTGAACCGCAATTGACTTCATGAGAGTCCAGCGACATAGTCATTACGCTAACTGCTGTTCCCTTTTCTGTAGCTTATATGTTTATATACTGTATTCTTACAATAAAGTAAGCTACAGAAAAGAAAATATTAAAAAAATCATAAAAAGGGACAGCAAACAGTGACACAGTGGTGACATGTGACATTCATCGATGGGGCAGAGCTTCTCACACTGAAGTTCAATTTGCTACTTGCTGAGCCACCACACTGGGCCATTGCATAACTTCTCTGATGTATATGCATGTACACATGTACATACAAATAAGAACTTAAAGAAAATTTAAATATACATAAATATTTATAAAACACCAAAAAAAAAATCAAAGCGAAGGCAACTCAAAATTTGACGAAAGACAAATGCTCAATGGAATGACATGTAAAAATGCAAGAAAAAGACAATTTCTATTTCATTCTTAGTGCTTTATGGAAAAATCAAGACAAAGTTGATCAGCTTGACCTGTGTTATACTTGCTAAGCCTTTTTCATTGTAACGATTCTGGCTGAAAGTACCTGAAGTTTTAATGCTTGGGCATTTTAAGCATTAATTTACTCTGGTGACCCATGGGATAAGCTCAGGGAAAAACAAATTTTTTTGACAACTTATATGTAAGCAAAATGAAGTAATACTATTTAGTTTTTTTTTTTTTCTTTAGATTTCCCATACAAGCATGCCACTTCAGAAAGTAGTAGTTGGGATATTAGTACAGTATAAGGAGATATTATACCCCCCCCCAAGTTTCTCTAGAACCATTATCCTTGAAAGAAAGGTTCACATTCATCTGTTTCACTGAACAATATCCCCTCTTATTTGGTGTGTTGCTTTCCAAGTTTTAGTTCCCCATGATATAGTACCATATGATATTTTGAGAGAGAGAAAGCACACATGCACATTTATGAAGTTTTATTGCAGTATATTGTTATAATTGTTATATTCTATTATTAGTTATTATTAATTTCTTACTGTGCCTAATTTATAGATTCAACCCTATCATAGGTGCATGTGTATAAAACAGAGCATATATCCTGTAGGGCTTGGTACTATGTGGGTTTTAGGCATCCACCGGGAGTCTTAGAACTTAGTACCTCATTGCTGATGGGAGAATCACGGCACATATGATTGTCGTTTCTGGTTTCAAAATTTTTCTTTAGGCAGAAGGCTCATTCGCATCAATTAATGTACTAACATATATGTGAAAATTTGCTCTCCCATTAATCAAAGAGATGTCATCTGAGCTCAATTAATTTTATATATGTTCATTGTGATGTGAAGGCTGATTCAGCATCTTAATAAAGTTTGCTGGAAATGATCTGAAAAGCTATCCAAAGGTAAGAAGTTAAGGAGAATTTGTAAAACATTTTAAAAATGATCTTTACCCAAATGTTGTAGCAAAAAGCTTGCCAAACCATAGGAATCTAACTAAATCCTCTTGGTGTTAAGCATTTTAGTCAGCACATGCTCAGGCCATTTGCATCCCTGGAAACAAATGTAGAGCACATGTTCTGAAACAAGTTTGTGTGAGAGCAGCCTGCACCCCAGGGCCAAGAATCTCAATCTTGACCGGAAACAACAGAGAGGAAAAAAAAAAAAAAAAAAAAGTCTACATATAGAAATATAACATTTGTCTTTAAAGTTTAAGCTCTTCTTAAAACAATGGGAAATCGGTTTAATGAGTGAGAAGAACAAGCCATGCTGCCTCAGCGCTCACTCGTGGCAGTTAGGCTGCATGTGTTCAACCACGTGACAGATTTGTAATACAGAAAATAATGTCGCACTTTTAATGGTAACTAAAGCCAGAAGACGAGGTTTCTGGTTTCATTCACAGCTTAATAGCGGTGCCAACAAACCAAATGCAAAAAAACCCCAACCAAACAAACAAACAAAAACAACAAAAAAAAACCCTTATAGTTATATTACATGTTCTGATGAACTCAAAACTTAAAAAAAATTGCAGTTTATTCAGAATGATTTTAAGTAAGGTGTACCTTGTTCAAATTTGTTGGCAGAGGTGAGGTGTTGGTAGCATTTATCCACGGAAGATATA
This sequence comes from Tupaia belangeri chinensis, assembly GCF_000334495.1. NCBI lineage: Eukaryota > Metazoa > Chordata > Mammalia > Scandentia > Tupaiidae > Tupaia > Tupaia belangeri. The sequence continues at coordinate 3,421,303 of NW_006160061.1, forward strand.
ATGTTAGGATATATGATTAGGAAACCTGATGCAATAAAAACCAATTGATGGTGTACATTGAATCTCAAATCATCTAGTTGTGTAAGTTTATGCATAAAATTAAAATTTGAAAAAAGAAGCTTTTTCATTTTTTCCTTCATTTTACTTTTTTTTTTTTTTGAGAGATTTTTGCTATAGGGCACCTGCGCTTGCCAGAAAGACAGAGAGAGACAGAGAGATAGAAAGCAAGAAATCACCCCCCAGGGGGGATGGCCACGCCACAATCCCTTCTCCTCCTTTCTCCTCTCGGGATCTTGGGCGTGCATGCACACGTGCCTGGCATGAGTTTAAGCCACACGGTCCGGGACTCGAATCATGGTCGACTACATAGGAGTTCAATGACATAGCCATTATGCTAACTGCTGGTCCCATCTTTCATTTTACTTTTAAAGAATGGTTGGAGTGACAGTGGTGAGGCAGTTATGACGGAGCACCTTATGCTGCTGGGCCCACATTCGAAGGTCTTGGTTTTTCACCCAAAGGTCTCCCTGTATGTGATGGGTTTGCACACACATGGCCTGAGCTGGATTGGGGATGGGGATATAGTGTGGTGTGAAGACCCTTTTGGGAATTCCTGTCTCTTTTTCCTCATAGGGCAACAATAAATAAATAAATATAAATAATAAACTTTAAAAAAATAGAATGCTTAAACAATCCTGTAGGTAGGATTATGCACCTCTTTTGCATTGCATGAATAGGCATGTTAAAATTTGTGCTTTGGGTAAAGTATATTGCAAGTAAATATAAAACGATGGCTTTGTTTCCACTTTGAGCAAGCAATAGTCTCTGTGATCCATGAGCGTTATCCATAGCTCCCACTCACCATCTCCAAGACAACATGAGAAATAACGTGGAGTTAATGTGTGGAGTCAGGAAACCCTGGGTGCTGGTTTTAGCTGGAGCATGGACTACTTCTTTTTTTTTTTTTTTTGAGAGGTCTTTTCGCTATAGGGCGTGTGAGACAGAAAGCGAGAAATCACCCCCCCCCCGGGGGGATGGTCATGCCGCAATCCCTTCTCCTCCATTCTCCTCTCGGAATCTTGGGCATGCACACACACGCACCCGGCATGAGTTTTAAGCCACCGGGTCTGGGATGCGAACCATGGTCGACTCCGTGGGAGTCCAGCGACATAGTCATTACACTAACTGCTGGTTCCCTAGCATCGACTACTTTTTGAATGAGTTGCCCTGAAGCCTCACTTTCCCCTCTGAAAATGTGAATAATAAACCACCTACTTTCTGTGATTGTAGCGGTGAAGGTTCTGTTAGATAATGTGCCAAGCATTCAGTTAGAGCTATGAATGTTGGTTATTCTTCATGACTGAACATGGTAAGACTGGATGATTAACAACAAAGGAGTAGGAATCACTGGCCATCTTCACACTTGGTGGATGGTGAACCAACAAGTGGAGGCACAGCCAGAGGTAAGGGTGAGAAAATGTGACCTCTGCCTTCTTATATCACACAATAACCCTCTGTCCCCCATTTCTTTCCTGCAGGTTCACACCCCAGTGTTCTCTACTTGCTGTCCTCTCAAGGAGCTCAAAACAAAGAAAATGAAAATAAGACAAGTGTGCACTGAGAACAAACGTGGATAGAGAAGAGACAAACTCTTGCAACAATTCTGGGTGATGCCAGGTCCAATATAATTATTATCCTGAATTTAAAATTAAATGATATAAAGACATATCTAGGGACCAGCAGGTGGCGTGGTGGTTAAGACACTGGACACTCCCACATGGCCGACCAGGGTTCGAGTCCTGAATCTGGTGGCTTGCTTTCTTACTTTTTCTCTCATTCTCACCCTCTGTCTCTCTCTGGTCAAATTAAAAAAAAAAAAAAGAATGAATAAATAAAGAATAAAATAAATAATTATAAAAAATAATTTATTAAAAAAGACTTTTCCATTAATATTAAAAACATTTATAACCAATGGAACTATTCTATTTTTCAGGTTTATATATTTTTTAAAAATATTTAATTTTATTTATTAGTATTATTTTTAAATTTTGTTATGGAGCTCATGTGTCCACCAGAGGGAGACAGAGAGAGAGGCAAGGTGAGAAAGCCAGCCGCCAGATCTGGTACTGGAGCCATGGTCAACTATGTGGGAATCTAACCCCTTAGCCACCACACCACCTGTTGGCCCTCATGTTTAGTTTTGCATGGTGGTAATTTGTTATGCAATCCACAGAAAATGTCATTTTTCATTTTGCATGGAACAATGGCAATTGCTACTCAGAAGTTTGCTGAGTATAAATGACACATGTTTCCAAGTAGTAATATTTACTGGATTAGATACAGCAAGTTATTGGGAATACAGACATATAGATTATATTGAGAGGTATGATCACATCAAACCCTTTACTAATGTTAACATCATTCTTCAAAAAGAAATACGTTTTCCTCTTTCACCTTTTTAATGGCTAATGAGGACTATCATACAGGTGCCAAGTTCACAAGTATAAAATATTTTCATCTAAATCCTATGATGAGACTTTTCTCTAGCACAAATTAGATTTTCAGACAGCCTTATGGATAAGTGAAAAGCAAAAGTAAAAATTTTAAAGAATCCTCCAACTTTAAACGCAGGGGATCTGGAAAGCCCATAAGGAATAACTGTCTTTAAAAATTTATACCTTTTTCTCCTTTTGCTGAATAAAGAGTATTGTGAACAAGTAACCTGTCTCTCAGATTTTTGTCACTTATGTTACCAGCTGGTCCCAATCAATGTAAAGATGAAAATTTAAAGCTCAAACCATCCATGTGTTCATAAAAATACAGGGCAGTTCTTAAACATTTATTAAGAGCTAGCCATGTGTTAGGTGTTACAGAAATGGAAGTGAGTATCTTAAGAGTGGAGGTTATGCCAGAGTTTTCTTCACAGGGACAATGCATAAAAATGGAACCCGAATGCGGTAGTTCAGTTGGGAGAGAGGTGACAGTTGATAATCCTGGGCTGCCTGGGATTTCGGCCACATGCTTTGTGCAGAGGGGCTGGTTGCACTGACAGCACAGTTGTCAGAGCCTCTCCGTGGCTTTCCCCTGTTGTCTCATTGCTTGGATTCCTGTGTTATGATCAAACTAGCAGCTAGGAAACTAGAAACGCAGGCATGACCCTTCCTTCACATGCTCTTTGTTTTCACTTAACTTTTAACTCTTACAAGCATTTCAGCCTAAGCAAGAAGTAACAGATTATTAATACTCTGCAAGGAATAAGTGACAAAGCTTCCGTGGTCTTATGGGTTCTGTATCTGTTTTTTCTTTTCTTTTTTTTCTTAGATAAAAAAAGGAACTCATCTCTCCAACTGTAGTGCAATTACAAGGTTAGGGTTGGGTTTTGTAATCATTTTCTAATAAAACCGATTTTGTGCAAAATTTTATTTTTTTCTCTTGTATGAACGCTAAACCAAATGAATATTCTGAGGATCCCAGTCCATAGTAAAATATGTTCCAATCATATTTTATTTTATTGGCTCACATACAAACATAGAATGACAAATTCAAGAAAATTGTTAAATAGTTAAATGTATTAAAAAATTAACTGAGGACCAGCAGTTAGCGTAATGGCCATGTCGCTGAACTCCCATGTAGTTGACCGCGGTTTGAATCCAGGATGGCGGATGCGCGTGTGTGCGTGCTCAAGATCCCTAGAGGAGAATGGAGGAGAAGGGATTGCCCATGGCCATGGGGGTAGGTGGGGGGGTGGTGATTTCTCAGTTTCTGTCGCTCTGTCTCTCTCCGTCTTCCTGGCAAGTGCAAGTGCCCTCTAGCAAAAATAAATCTCTCTCTCAAAAAAAGAAATCACTGAAAGGCATTGATATGGCGACTGAGGGGCACTGTGGAGCTGCAGTTGGCGACAGAGACCAGCGGCCAGGAATGGCCTTCTGAGAAGCCTGACAGTGGCGTGGAGGATGTAAAGCTCATTACTGACTACGTGGAGGAGAAGGGAATCCGTAGTTCCAATCTGGAGACCCCCATGTCTGTTACTGGAGACAGAAGATTCCAGGAGCAGAAAGCCAAGGAGAGCAGGAGAAGGAACCGGCAAAAGGACCCATCAGGAAGGCAGATCTGGAACTGATTCTAACAGAGAAGGAGCTCTCTCAAACAGCAGGATCCGAACAGAGCTTGTGAGAACACACAGACAGTGTGGGAGAGGCTTGCCCTTGCCCTAACCAACTACGTGTAGCTTCTCACATAACTCACTGGATCAACTTATTGCAATAAAGACTTTTTGGTCTTTAAAAAAAATTCCCTGAAAGTCTCGTGCAATGTGCCTGTGTGTAATGCATTTGATAAATCTAAATTAGTGCTGTTATTTGGTTGTAATATTTTCTATAGAAGAAGAGATGGTCTTCAAAAGGTTTCAGCAAAAAGGAGGTTAATTTCTTGAAGTATATATATTTCTATTTTCATTTTTTTCCTGCTGCATATTGAATACAGACTTGATCTCTGGACTCCCAACAGCCTGGAGTAGAATTCCCATCACATCATGAAATAGCATATGACCTTCATCAAGTTATTTATCCTCTCTAAGCCTCTGCTTCTCCAACTACTAAAAGAAAAAAATTCTGGTGGTGCAGGCAGGAGAGGCACTGCTGCATGATGATGTTGGAGGCCCTATGGGAAGGTTCTGGATTCACTTCCTGGGTCTACCTGAACACGCTTAATGTGCTGACAACAACATAAAGACCCCGTGGAAAGTGTCTCTTTCTCTCTCTCTAAGGAGATAGGCAAATATACTTAAAAATAAAAATTCTGTGGTAGGCAGCCTCTCCTGATATTCACACACTTGTATAATTTCCTCCCTTACATGTGGGCTGCACTGAGTGACTCCCTTCCAATGAGAAGAACGTAACAGATGTGGTAGGCTATCATCCCAAGGTTAGGTTATACAAAGTTGGTGGTTTCCTTCTTGCAGGCCTGCTCTTGTTCTTTACTACTCAAATCCCTTCTTCTGGGAGGAACAAGCTGCTGTATTGGGAGTGGTGCTATCAAGAGGCACATGCAGCAAAGGAATGTCTCCAGCCAGCAGTCAGCAACACAGGCCTGCCAATAGCCACACGACCGAGTGTGAATGCAGACTTCCTGAAGCCTGTTAAGCACCAGGCAGCACACAGTGAAACTATGCCTAGTTTTCCCAGTCCACAGAAACTGTGAGGTCAATATTCAATGTCTTAAGCTGCCAAGTTTGCAGTGGTTACAAAGCAATAGGTAACTAATACAATCTAGGATATGAAATAATTTTTTTAGGGTGGCTGCGTTGACATAATGTGACAACAGGAGGCCAGATGGTGACAGAAAAGTAAAACATGATACTCTGAAAGGCAATCCCACATGGGAAGGTACCAAGTTCCAGTCTAGAGATTTCCCTAAGTATGCTGTGTGCACATATGCCCACATTCCAGGGCTGACTGAAGGCTAGGGATGGTTGGTGTTATCAATACCCTGTTAGAAGTGCTGTCTTTCCCTCTTTCTCTCTCTGTTTTTCTTTTACTCATGGAAGATATGATTAGGTGACCTTTAAACCTGTGATAACATATGAACAGAGCCTAGTACAGAGCCTGGCTCACGACATGATTACTATAAAACAGTTGTCATTCTCTTCATTGAAAGGTAATTAAACTTCTTTATTTTAATTTTTGGAAACAGAAGAAAATTTATTGAGCAAAACCTGTTAAATTAGGGCAATTATATTTTTCATATATAGCCATTCTTTTACTGTTTATAACATCTGTTTACAAGTAATTTTTTTTAACCACTAAAGTCACCTTAAATCACTTCTATAAGAGTGGAGAAACTCCTGCTGTGATTAATCTCACAATGTCATCCTTAAATAACCCAGAACATTTTTTTTCCCAAGAAAGTATCTTGTTACCTATACAATGCACAACCTCCAATCCACACATACTGTCCAATATTTTGAGCTACCTTTAGCAAGTTGTATCCTTCCAGAGGAAACAGAATCACCATTATTCCTCCTGTGTGTTGAGCATATAACTGCAAAAATAATGTTTCGTACTTATTTTTAAGACCTCTCTGTGTGGTATTTTATAGCTGCATTATCTAATGTTTTTGAAATTTTGTCTGGAAATTTAAGTTAATAAAAGTGACTAATAGCTTTGCAGAGTCACTTACTTTTTTAGACATCTCTTTTACAGCAGAAAGCTCTTTTAGCTTTCGGAAAACAGACAGTTCAAGCAATGGAGAATTCCGATGGGGTCCTTCAGGCATTCCCAACTTCTTAAACAGTGGGTCATGTTTCAAGCTAGAAATAAAGAATAAAAAAGGAGAATTCCTCTTGTCTTTCCCCAGACTTTCTCCACTTTTTCATGTAGACAGGTGGAAAACATTCCTTTTACAAGAAGTAGAAAAACTTGGTAAAATACCAGAACTTTTAAAACCCCCTTCTACTCTTTAGAGTGCAACATCGTTATGCAAGTGCCATAAAAGTCACTACAAAACTACAGCATAGGCCTGGGCTGTAGTTCAGCAAGGATCGTGGTCAACTTGGAACAGGATTCAGTCAGTTAAGGGCTCTTCTTCCAGTGAGATGTCATGCTTTGCTGACAGAGTGACCTTTCCCAAGGAGAGTTGGAAAGCATGAAGAGCAGAGCCTGAAGATGCATGACTGCCAAGTTCAAATACTGTCTAATTAAGTGGAGTAAGAGTGGCTAATAGTCACTGGAAGCCTCGCTTCTTCTCATACAATTTGGCTAAGAGGTTTCATGCACAGCCACCTTACAATATAGACCAAAGAAGTCACTATCTTGCCATTGGATGTTTTAGGTCTATCCAATTCCTACTCGGAGAGGCTGTGCAGTGTGCAACGAAGACACTAATGGACAGGCCCCACCCTTCAGTGTGCTGCAAGGCGAATTTCTTAATCCTTTTGACTTTAAAGTACAGATGCCTAAATCAAGTGACCATCAGTTAAAACAAACAATATGGATTACGTGTATGTGTGTGCTTTTGAAGACTACAGAAAGGAAGACTAGCTTACAGCTGCGCCTCAGTAACAACTGAATCCAGGAATTCGAACACTCTTCTTCCTTCTTTCTTGTGGTGACATATTCGTTCTTCTTTTGTTCCTTGCTTTGGTTTCCACTGCTTTTTGTATTCACAAAGTAGGCAATAGAGTTGCTGAAAATTCCTAAACTATATATCCTACCAAAATAAATAAAGAAAATATAGATAATCAATGAAGGTAGCATTCTGACTGAGCATGGATTGGGTGCACAGAGTCAACAGCTGACCGTGGATCAGAGGCCTACACACCAGTGCTGAGGAGAGATGGCTATTGTAATTGGGAGGGTGAGGGAGATGGTGACAGGAGGAGAGTGCTGCAGACATCACAGTAGAGTTGTACTCTGTACAGGGATTCAGGCTCAAGAGGCAGAGAAAGATCAGGACAGCAAAACCGTGAAATGGTTAGACGGACAGATAAGTTCCAAAGCACTGATTCTCAGCCCAGACTGAAGATGTAAGCCACCTGAGAGCTTTTTAAAACTTCACTTTACCAAAGCAAAGTCCTTTGTCTGTCCTCATCAAAATTACCTGGGGGACTTTCACAATTTGGCCTTTCCAGAGCTACTCACACCTATTCATTTGAAATCTCTAGGGAGATTAAAACAAGCTCTCCAAGGACTCTTCTACACATTAAAATTTGAGAATCATTGCTCTTGATTGGTGATTCTCAAAGTGTGATCATAAGACTACCAGTTCTATGTCACCTGGGAGCTTATTAGAAAGGCAGTCTCTAGTCCACCTCAGACCTACTTAATCGGAAACTCTTGGGGTTTCAAAAAGCCCTCCAAGTGTTAACAACTAAAATTTAAGAATCATTGCTCCAGATTATTTCATCTTTAAAATTATTTTATGGTATTTTTCAAATGTTTTAAATATATAATTACTTTTCTTTAAATTCTAAATGTTCAGTTGGAAGATGATCCTGTGACTTAGCTGGCACCATAATCCACTTGAACAGGAATTGTTACATGAGACACGAAAAAGCAATTTATTAACATCTACAGAGCTGAGATAAATGAGCTTTTGTCATATTTTTATTTCTAATTAGTTTTACCCAAAGTCTTTGGAGTACAGTCCCCCCTATGTGTCACAGAACTCTTCAATATCAGTTTTATTGTTTTCAGCATCTTTAGTTGTAGACAGCACAGCTGTGGATTAAGAAAGTTTATCTTGGGACCGAAAACGGCATAATGGTTACACCACTGAACTTCCACACAGTCAACCACTGTTTGAGTCCCAGACCTTGTGGCTTAAAACTCATACCAGCTGTGTATGTGTGTGTGCCCAAAATCCCAAGAAGGGAATGGAGGAAAAGGGATTGTGGCATGGCCATACTTCCTGGGGGGTGATTTCTTGCTTTTGGGCTCTCTGTCTCTCTTTGTCTCTCTAATGAGCTCACACATCCTAAAGCAAAAACCACACTCTAAGAAAAAGGAAGTTTATCTTTAATATGCCCCTCTTCAATCAATAACCCATCTTTAATATAAGAAGGATACACTAAAATATTTTATTTAGAATAAAAATATATTGAGTTATTTAAAAAGAATTTTAGATAAAATTTAAAAGTTTATAAAGTTGTTTTTTCTTTTTTTTTTTTTTAAGATTTTAAGATATCATTGCAGAACAAGACTACATAGTATCTGTGCTTGTTATTGTGTGTCTACGTAGGGGCAAGGAAAACTTCAGCACCTCAGATACAGTCATATGTCACTTAACTACCAGGATACATCCTGTGATATGCCTCTTTAGGTGATTTCATTGTTGTGTGATCATTGTAGAGTATGATTACACAAGTTTAGGTGGTATAGCTTTCTCTTCACTGAAGCTATATGGTATATCCTGTTATAATCTTTTTTAAATTTAATTTAATTTATTTATTAATTTATTTATTTCAATTTGATCAGAAAGGGAGGTGGGAGGGGAGAGAGAGAGAGAGAGGGGGAGAGAGAAAGCTGCCAGGTCCAAGACTCGAACCGCAGTCGGCCATGTGGGAGTCCAGCACCCTTAACCATAACGCCACCTGCTGGCCTGCTGTGATGCCTCCCCCCACAGACTAGCCCAGCCAGCCAGGATCATGGACACATACATGTGTGTACTGGGCATGTACAGGTCAGCCCAGGAACACAACTCTCATTTTCTATTGTATGTGGCTTCTAGTGTTGCAGAGTGTCACGCTACCCCTGTAGCACTGCAGCTGGGCTGGCCTGTTACAATGTTATGGCCCACCAAGCTATATGTGCTTTACTGTTGACCAGTATGTCATTAGGCAGCACATGACTGCATACTGATTTACTAAAGAAAAATAATAAAAGACATAATAAAAGACAGCTAACAGGAGCACAGTAGAAGAGAAGAAAATAATGAATATTTGAAAAGCCACATATTTATACCCTAAGCCCTAAGTAATAATATCTCACTACTTTTGAAGTTTTAGAAAAAAAAAAAGAATGTACAAGCATACAGTCCTTTATCTCTCACAGAAATGACATTATAATATATCAGGTACTTCTGAGAAACACCACTGTACAGCCATTTTCTGAGAAGAGAGAAAAAACAAGTAACTTTTTTAAAAAGAATTTTTAACTTTAATTTTATTTATTTATTTAAATTTGACCAGAGAGGACAGAGTGAGAGAGGGAAAGCAAGAAAGCAAGACGCCAGGTCCAGGACTTGAACTATGGTCAGCCATGTGGGAGTCCAGTGCCCTTAACCACCACTCCACCTGCTGGCCCCAACAAGTAAAGTTTTAGTTTATTATTATAAAGATAATTTTGACCTTACAGACTCTCTCTCAGGAGTTCCTGTACTTCAATTTTAAAATAGAAAACTTGGTCAAATTCATACAAGTAAAGCCAGATCCAACCCCTCTGATAAAACTGACTAAATATAAAGTGCCTCAGTAATAAACAAACAAAAAAACTTTACTGTGCCGGGGACATATGGTCCTGTCAGGGTGGGAGCTTTGAGGCATCTGGGTGCCCCCAACACTCAGATCTCATGCCATACAGTGGCTGCTTCCTGCCAGGATTCTGATGAAAACTCTGATCTTACGGACCCCATGATGGTGGAGACTCATTATCAAGTCAGTTGAGATAAAACTAAGGTACACTTTTCAAGGGATTGAAGATCCCTGGAAGCAAAGAACTTGATGTAAACTTCAGATTCATGGAGAAAAAAGATTTATTTTGGAAATGTGCTAGCCCAACCTGCTAGAAGCAGTCTTTTCAGATTCTCCAAAAGGGCTGAATACCTTATTCTATTGATACATTGGGATACAACAAGCATTTTTTTTAAGTTGAAAGCTCTTTGTGGCATGCTAATGATTCTTGAAATGGTATAAATGAGGTTTAGGATTCTTTTATTTCTTTTTTATTTTTCTCCTCAGAGCTGTAGTTGAGATTGTTAGCAAAGGGAGATCAAGTTAATTACCTTCCAAGTATAATTTTGAAATCTTTAAAGAGTTTCCAACAGAGAAGTTTTGAGTGAGGGCATCACTTGGTGATAATATGTAGAGAAAATTCCAAATACGGAAAAACTATACACACACACACACGCTCGCACAAACACATGCACACACACACATAGTTTTCTTTTTTAAACAAAGAGCTGTGTGGAGGAAGAAATGAGGTTCATAGGCTGTGGTCAGAGAGCCGTCTCAGATGCATTAGCATTATGTGAGCAGCAGAGAGGAAGAGTTGATAGAGTAAAGCTGACAGTATCTCCATAAAATGTCATCAAGCTGGGATTGACATGTGACAGATTTACTGGGTTAGGAGGGAGAGGCCTATGAAGGAGAAATAGAGCAGGAAAAGGCAGGGGTAGCCTTCAGATCATGATGTAGGACAGAGGGAGGGATGGAGAATTGAGTAGGAACAGACTCAGACTGAGCACATTTCTAAGAAAAACTTTGACTGATGGGGAGTCCCTGAGCGTCACCTCTAGGGGCAGTCTGGGGTATCTGGCAGGAATGGATCTACACTAGTGCTCCTGTCAAGCTTTGTCATTGGCTGGGCACATTCTTAGGGAAGCATGATCTCAGCACAAATGTCCGTGTACGCCCAAAATCCTGAGAGGAGAGTGGAGGACAAAGGATTGTGGGAGGGTCATCCTCCTGGGGGATGATCTCACACATACACTCTCCCTCTCATTTTCGACCCCAGTCTATCTCTCTCTGGCTACCAAACATGCCCTATAGTAAAAACTATCTAAATAAAAGTAAATAGAAAATAAAAGAAAGCATATGCTAATAAGTTTCTGTCTGTGTACAGAACTTCTGGATCCCAAATACATTCCATTATAATCTAACAGGAAAATACACATAAACATCCTCACATTGTTCATAATTAACACTCAAAGACTCAGTTACAGCAATCAGGAAATCATTTTATTATTTTTTCCCTCTAGTATTGCTGATTTGGAACGTTAGAAAGCTGTCTTTTTCTCCATTTTAAAATGAAAATTCCAGCTAAAAGGACAGTATATATGTTGTCCACAACAAGCTTATTCAGTAAACTACTGAGTGACATCTGAGATTTCTGCAGAGAATCAGAGGAGACTGGGAAGTAGTATCACAGCCTGTAAAGTCCATTTTGTTTGTTTTGCATTATTTAATCTTCTGGGCTTTAATACTCTGACCAGCAATTATTGTTCTACCCCAAATAAGAGTCATTCACTGACCAACCAGGAAAAAAATCCCACATTCCTAAATCTTGCCAAATTACAACAAAGCTGTCTCAGAATAAGAGCAGCTGAGAAAGACTATGCTCAGGAGAAAAGAATACTTGCTCCCACTTCTACTTACTACAACAGCAACTTTGCTTTGTCATATATTTTCTTGCTTCTCATATGTACACTTGGAATTAAGACTCTAGATGGCTTTTCCAACCTTAGGTTTGATGCAGAGCTAAGTGGTAAGATAAAAACCTAAATAAAAAGCCTTGAAAAGGAACACCAGGAATTTGCCCTCAAAATTCTAGAATGCATTGTTTGAAGACTATGTTGTGGATCACTTGAGCAAGAGAAAATCATTTTTTAAATTGTTTAATTTTATTTATGTATGTATATTATTGCCAAACCGTGTGTATGTTTACCAGAGAAAGGGGAGGGGAAATGAGAAATCACCCCCAGCAGAGATGGTTGCACCACAATCCATTCTTGTCCATTCTCCTCTCAGGACTTTGGGCATGAGTGCACACATGCCTGGCATGATTTTCAAGTCACTGGGTCTGGGACTCAAACTATGGTCAACCATGTGGGAATCCAGCACCTTAACAATTACATCATCTGCTGGCCCCATGCTTAATTTTATTTTGATTGACGAACAATTGTATATATTTATGGAGTATAGTGTAGTATTTTGATGTTTACAACATTCTGTGCAACAGCTCAGTATGTGATTTAAGAATAAGTGAGCAATTGGTGAATTCACCTAACCTGCAGAAACTTTCTCATGCACTACTTTTCCATCTTGATTTCTAGTTGATCATACCCTGCAGTATTTTACACAGATATGGATACTCAGTTGTGTCCCAAGTGGTTATTAAACAGAGTCTGTTTTTTATCACATGACTACATGTTATTATGTTCTTCTGTTCTTTACTGATGAGCATAGAATATGCTCAGAGACAAATAAATGAACTTTTGATGCTTTTGTATATTACGGAGACTTTTTCTTTCTTACCATTGCACAATATATGCAACTAGTTAAGGATCCAAGGATTTAGACCACTATCAATACTGAAATCTTGGGCATGGTCACACTGCAATCCCTTTTCCTCTGTTCTCCTTTTTTTTTTTTTTAATATTGTCTTACTTGATTTTATTTTACACTAGGTACTGGGCACAGAGCGATCCTCCTTCATCTTGGGTACACATGTACGTGTGCCCAGCATTAGTTTAAAGCTGCGGAGTCTGGGACTTGAACCATGGTTGACTTTGTGAGAATCCAGCGATATAACCAATATTATGCCATCTGCTGGTCCCTTTACTGTTTTTTCAAGGATGACATCCTAGAAAAGGAGCAAAACAAAACAAAACAAAACAACACCTAAAACTCTCTCTCTCTTTTTTCCAATGGGGAAACAAAGGTAAACTTCCATTGTAATTCATTGCCAACTACTGACACAGTATTCATTTTGTCCTAAATGGTCTTTACTTGGATAAATAATTACTGTATCTAATTGCAGAGAAGTTTTCTATTAAGATCTGTAAAATGGCTGTGGCATTTTTCAAAGATTACTATCTTCTAAGAACAATGTTTAAAGTGCCGTACCTGACCTGAGGGAAGCAGGGATTGTGTAATTAATTTAGAGGTGAGCTCTCTGTACTTTTTCATAAGTACTATTTGGAATCACAAAATTTTTTCTTTCTTTTTTTTATCTTCCTACTTAGAAAACAAAATCAACATAACATCAACAAAACAAAACTTTTTAGCAAAATAGGATATCCTAGAAATAATACCCTAACACTCATTATGTGTTGGGCATTTAGCTAAATACTCAGTATACATTAATTTATTTAAATTTTACAAAAGCAATATGAAGTAGGATTGTTTTGTCTATTTTGCAGTTGAGGAAACTGAGACTTCAAAGCTAGGCTATCTGGCTGCCAACACTAATTTTGGACATCTATCTAGATGTATGGTCTACTTGACAGCACACATCTTCAACTTCCACTACAATAAACAAGAAGACGAGTTTCGGAAATTCTTTCCCCTAAGCCCTAGGAAGTAACAGAAGGGCACATTCATGAGTATAAAGACGGCTAACAACTGGGGAGAATCCAGTTACTCATGCAACATTCTTTTAGATTCGAGCATAAAGTAGCTGGACACTTACTGCTGGCTTTATTCCATTTTCCCTCTCTACCAACCAGTCCCATTTAGTTGTGAAAATACCTCATTAGTAACAATGACACAACAGGCAAATATCTATTCCAGAATTAGATGAATAAATAACATAGTTTTTAGAATATTAGACTTAACGAGAACAGGATGGTTCTCTGGTAGACTTGGACTGACCCGGTTTTCCCTTTTCTTGCTTGTAGTTTTCAAGAATAAGAACCGTAGAATGTACAAGGCATGCAATATCCTAAAAATAGGGAGGAACTGTTTGAAACGGCCTCAGTCTTCTTCCTGTCCCACTTCGGAATGTAGCATCTTGAGCTAGGGAGGAATTGCTCAGGACACCTTGGGTTTGTTTCTTCCCTCCTGGAAGTGGGATGTCTTTAAAGGCCCTTACCCAGTGAGCCACTGAGGTACTATGTTTAGCCCAGGATGGGCTGCCTTCAGGGGCTCCTCAGGGCACAAGGAGGGCATGAGAGGTCAACATTCCATCTCTGAGCAAGTTTTTTGACCCCCCAGGGGACCAACTCACAGTGGATCCCAGGCTGCTCTGGTTCTTTGCTGTCTACCTGAATGTAATAAGCCTACTTCAATCATTATTGTGTGTGAGTGTGTTTTGACTCACTAGACTCAGATAAGTGGGCAGCCAGGGCATGGTGAACTTGCTTCACAATAAGAAGTTGAGAGCCAGGTCAATTGTAGTCAGCTAAAGGTAGGATTATGTTTTTAAATCCTTACTTGAAGGAAGATTTCAGAAAGTAGCTTTAGATAACCAGGCATGCTTTGATGATTGAGATTTTGGGATTCAAAACCCAGCTTCAGAAATCCACTTTGTGTCACCAGGGAAAAGGCATTTCGTGATATTGTGGGAGGCAGCGTGAGACCTGCTGGTCTGACTGTCCCTTGTCAGCCTCACTATAGAATGTGTTTCAGGCCTTGCAGTCAATTGAGAATCTGCCCCCATCTAAAAATACATAATAAACATCTTATCCTCTAATACTAGAGTTGCTCTTAGGATATTTTGCACATCCGAAAAAGATTGATAGAGTTAGAGCAGATTATGAATGTGTGCCTTGAGAACATTGTATTTTAATTTTACTGAATCAAATTCAATTTAGTAAAACAATGTGGGCTGAAAGTCATTCCAGTAAACTCACAGATTTAGTGAACAGATTACCCCTCTCATCAATAAAGCAGGTCTTAACCGTAAATCTTGTGCTTGTAATAAAAGAACTATAGTAAATTCACAGGGCTCTGTAGCTATGGCAACTGCAGATTTCAGTCAATACCCTTTGATCTTCAACATTAGATAGTCATGTCTGATTGCTACACACAATCCTTTTCCCAAAAGAGGTCAATATGTTCTGCTGAAATGCTTCAGCGTATTCAGTCCTTAGAAATGCCTAGGACTTTTATGCTGGTTACTCCTAACTCTGATCAATAGGTCTACTTGAAAAGTTATGTGATACTCACATAAACACAAACACACAAGCCTACATAAATAATGTAACTTGTACGTACGTTCATGTTCTTTGACTAAGAGGCTTACCATGCTATTTAGGCAAAGAAATGCCTATACAATATATTCAGACAGATAATTACTATATATACTGTGTATATTATGTAAATGCAGTCATACTCAAAGGTAAAAAGCCAAAGTGAGAAAAGGAGTCCTGAAAACATTTATGGAAAAAATATGCATTATGAAATATACTATGCATAGATTTCAAAATATTTTTACACTAAAATAAAATCATACTTTTTTATTTTTGGAGAGGTTTTTGCTATAGGGCATGTGCACTTGCCAGGAAGACAGAGGGAGAAAGAGAGACAAAAAGTGAGAAATCATCCCCCGGTGGGATGGCCACGCCGCAATCCCTTCTCCTCCATTCTCCTCTCGGGATCTTGGGCACACACGCACACGCGCCCGGCATGAGTTTTAAGCCACCAGGTCCGGGATGCGAACCACGGTCGACTACATGGGAGTCCAGCGACATAGCTATTATGCCAGCTGCCGGTCCCGAATAAAATCATACTTTAGATCTATTTTTTCCATGAAGTTCCTTTTGCGAAGTTCTTGTATTAGTAGTATTTTTTTAATAACTAACATATTTTAAATAATAACCTCAAAATGTGAATACTACTGTAATTAATATTATTAATTTAAATAGTAACATGGCATTCTTATTTGATTAAGTCTAATTTAATGACATAGAGACAATTAAAAATAAGACAGGGTAAGAATGTGTCTTAACTTGTTCGTTACTCATTCTGTTTTCATTTAATTATTAAATCAACATTTTATTGAGTTTTTATTTTATGTGAGGCATTTCTAAGCACTTTGAGAAAATTAGAAAGTAAATAAAATGTATTTTATAATCTCAAGACTATAAATACCCATTAGGGTTATAATTATATCGTAATGACTAGATTATAATACCTATTTTGAAAATAGGTCATATACAAAGATCACATACAAACATGAATGCACTGAGAAATAAAAATCAATACTCTCAGTTCCTAGAAGGTGCTTTTTTACAGTAGAAATCAGAGAAGACTTCATGGAAGAAGTGGCATCACATTGGAGTCATAGATTGTACATAAAATTTCAATGTTGATGTGGTGTAGGGGTCATCTTGGCAGAGGGACTAGGGCATGAAAGTGTGGAGGTGGGAAGCTTTAGGCAGTGGCCAAAGATGGATGTGACTTCTAGGAATGCATGACTGGCCAAAGGGACCTTAGACAATAAAGTCAACTAAAAACATTTTAGAAAAGCGAAGACATCAAATAGCCGGCATAGGGAAATGTGAAGCTATCCTAAAAATCAAAAGACAGGGGAAAAAAATGCCCTTTGAGTTATTTTATTCTAAAATTATAACTCTAAATAATTCTTTAATTCTTTATCTTGAAATGCTAAAATATTTTGATAGATAAAATAGAGGAAAGACAATGGAATTTTGCCTCTTTATAAAATAGTTTTTAGTGGTAGTCTATTAGAACTTCAGCTCTTTTTTTTTATTATCCTCTATTTTTTTTCTTAGTCATCATAGAGTATGTGCACATACACATGAGAGAGAAAGAGAAAGAAAGACAAAAGGAAAAGAAAGAGGAGACCCTCCATAAGGGCTAGTCACCCTGTCATCCCCTTCCTCCAGTCCTCCAGGCAACTGAATCTTGAGCACTTGCATATGTTTAGGGCTCATGAGCCAGCAATGTGAACCATGGTAACCATGTGAGATCTGGCTTCTTCTTCTTCTCCTTTTTTTTTTTTTTTCCTTTTTTTTTTTTTTTTTTTTTTTTTTTTTTCTATAGGGCCTGTGTGTTGCTGGTGCCCAGTCTGGCTTCTTTTGAACAGTACACTACTGCTGCCCTAAAAAGCCAGTCAGCGTCTTTTTAAATTTAATTTTATTGTATTTTGAGGATGATGATTTGGATGCGAACTTGAGGGAGGTATAAAGTAGCTGGAGAACAGGTTAGGTGGGTGTGGGAAGAACATGCCAGGAAATGAAGCCTGGAGTGCATCGAATATGAGGTGTTCAAAGACCCAAGGAAACAGTGTGGCTGGAGTTCAGAGGTAAGAAAGAGGAGGCAGAATTTTCAGAGCCTGATAGGCTGTGCTTAGAAAAGAAATTAGAAAAAGAAGACTTGACCTGCTGGAAGCTGAGATTTCTGTTAAATAAGCCAAACAGCAACCTTTTCCCTGAGTATTCAAGTGTTCATCGATTTTCGCTTACTGCATAATCTCTCTGTGTCAGTGAGTAATGACTTTCAGAGGAGTTTAGGACCATTTTACTCAGAGAGTGGAAGCTTCTGTGGGTGAGGTGATAGATCAATACTACCCAAAACCTGGTTTCAAATAATATTTTTAAAAGTATTATAAGCAGGAGATCTTGTCAGAGTCAGATCGCAAGAAAAAACAAGCCTGGCCCAGAAAGAGTTCTTCATAATAAAAGGTAAAGCATAGTTCTGGCTCTTCCACAGTGTCTGCATGCTGGAAGGCAATTATAGTTCCAGCTACCTGGCGATGGCTCATCTCATATCTTATCTTGACCAGTCATTCGGGCCTTCAGCAGAAAATGAACATGTGTGTGAACTGAAAGAACCATTTGCTTAGCAATTCTGAGTCCAAGCCATCTTGTCACAGCCCTGGAAGAGACTGAAAACAGCACAGAAGCATTGTTTCTGCAAGCAAGACACAGACTTCCAGACTGGGAGTCCAGGTAGGGCTCTTGGTTCTGATGGTAACAGTGACAGGGTGCAGCTGAGGTTGGAGTACGGATGTCTGGAGTTGCTATGGAAACATCCTAGCCAGGTTGGCTGAGTGGTGAGCAAGGAGTATGGTATACAAGCAACTTCTAAGAATCTTGAGAATTTTCTGTGAAAAATGGACTACCTGAAGTTGTGCAAATCAGAAATTAGAACCATTGGGATCCAGCTGTGGGTACAAAAGAACTGCATTGGATCTTCTTTAGAACCTCTAGCACTAATAGAATTAGTAGACTATCTTAACACAATGGCCTCACCATTATCAGTAGTACCAGATGCCTAGATTTCTATATATGTCCATACTCATGCCAGAAGCCCTAGATATGTGTATGTTTGTAAGTTGTAAAACAGGCTCTACATGTGGATGTGTGGATATTATCACCAGGTATGTTGTGTGCAGAATTGCATTGTACAAATGAGTGTTGACTTGCAAACTCTTTTCAACTCTTAAGAATCTATCACTTTATCAAAATCAAGTCAGCAACATTTATTTTTTATTATTATTTTTCTTTTATCTTTTCTTTTTGGAGAGGTTTTTGCTATGGGGTGCATGTGCTCGCCAGACAGAGAGAGCCAGAGAGAGACAGAAAGCGAGAAATCACCCCCCAGGGGGGACTGGCCACGCTGTAATCCCTTCTCCTCCATTCTCTTCTCGGGATCTTGGGCACGCACGCACATGCACCCAGCGTGAGTTTTAAGCCACCGGGTCCGGGACTCTAACCGTGGTTGACTACATGGAAGTCCAGCGACTTAGCCATTATGCTGTTGGTCCCAAAATCAAGTCAACAACTTTAACAAATAAAAATTATATCACTCAGAAGATATTGGTGAAAGGATACAAACTTGGGATCAGCAGATGACATAATGGTTACACTGCTGGACTAACACATGGTTACCACAGTTCAAGTCTTGGACCTAGCAGCTTAAAAAACCTCACGTTGGGCAAGTGTGCGTGCATGCTCAAAGTCCCAAGAGGAGAATAAAGGAGAAGGAATCACAGCATAGCCATCCCATAGCCATTCCCTCTGGGGGATGATTTCTTGCTTTCTCTCTTTCTGTCTCTCCCTGTCTCTCCAGCTAAAGCACATACCCTACAGCAAAAATCTCTCTTAAAGAAAAATGAAAGAATTTTTTTAAAAAGGAAGGATGCATCTTTCAATTATGAGAGGTAGACGTTCTGAAGATAAAATATAGTTACCAATACTGTATCGTATATTTGAAATTTCCTAAGAAGTAGATCTTCAGTGTCCTCATTGCCCCGATCCAAAACACAGGTGTGAGGCGTGTTAACTGATTTGGTTGTAGTAATCATTTAATAGAATATATGTTAAGGGACACAGAAATAGAAGATTGTCTGTTGATAATAACATGTATGATATCTTCAACAGGACTGGAGTGAAGTGTACTCATGTTGGGTAAATTCATTTTATAAGCTATAGTGATGTACAGGGATTTAACATAAAATAAAATAATAAAAAATATATGTATAGTTTATACTATGTTATTTGTCAATTATACGTCAATAAAGAAAAGATTATATCATGCATGCAGATTCAGAGATTGGTCATGGCTCATGGAAAGACTGACTGATGTTCGCTCTTTCAAGCAGAAGCTTTTCTTGATCTGTTAGTCTGCAAGGGTTAATAAATGAGCTTAAGGAATTTGTGGGAAATTACTTTTTGATATAATCTTAAGCTGCAAAGATAAGGAATCTGGGAAAAGATGAATCAGATGTAGGGTAGAAATTGAATGAGGGAAAAAAAATTCTTCTACTACACAACCTTAGTCAAACTCCCGTCAGCGCCTCCTGACATCGTGACCTCAATTAGTAGTGAAATGCAGTGTGTCCTTGGTAAATTTTCTATTTATATATATGTGTGTGTGTGTGTGTGTATATATATATATATATGTATGTATGCACACACACACTTAGACACATGTTCTCTTGTATATGAATATATATATATATATATATCCCCTTATATATGACTTTATATGCAGATATGCAGGGACTTCAAAAAGTTAGTGGAAAAATGAAATTAAAGTAAAAATTTATTTTGGTACAAAAAATGTTGAAATTCATGCATGATTTTTCATAATATATATTTTCCATAAATTTTTGAAGATCCAACACACACATATACACATACACAAACACAAATATATGACTTTATATTAATTGATACAAAGAACTTAGATTTTAATGTTAACATTGCATTAGGACCGTGAAAATAAAATACATGAAATAACTCAAAAAGACCTTAAATGCTTTATTTAGGTGAAACACACTGGGAAAAAGTTGCAAATCAGTTAACTCTCAGTTGAAGCAAGGTTGAAGTTATATAGAGTAAGGCAGAGAGGAGTGTAGTATCTTTGTGGTTTGGCTAGGGTAGGTGTTTTCCTCTTTAATTGCTGTGAAACCTGCAGTTGAAGGTTGTTTGGGATTTTAAGCCTCTGGCTCAAGATTGGTGGTGCAATCTTGTTTGAAACTGTCAGAGTAGGACTTTCTGAGAGCTGTTCTTGCAAGCCTTGTGGTTTGTTGGTTATTCAAAGTTCAGGAGCAGGTGAGATTGCAAAAAAATCCAAACAAAAGATGTGGGTGAGAGGAGAGAGGGAAAGAAGAGAAAAAGGACTCAGAGTGAAAGGCAAAGCGCAAATGGAGAATCCTTTATATTGTCTGTCTCAGTTTTTTTAGAACATGTACTATAATTTATATTTTCTCTTAATATCTAATACAGAGTCACGTACAGTTCTCTTAAAGATGAAGTAAAATTCTAAAGTGATCTTACCTAATGTTAATTAAAAATTTTTTTTGTTATTCTATTGCAAATGCCCTTCTAGATGACACGTCTGAAGGACCACAAATCAAACAAATTACTGTTTTTTGTTTTTTGTTTTCCTTCCATTTAGTTCAAATAAAAACAAACGACTCTGTATCAGATTACAATTCCCACTCTATAGTCTATATCAAACATCACCATTCTAAAGATTCTAAAATACTCTCTGGAGTTCAGATATGGTTTCTTCCATGCAAATGCAATTATGTCTAAGAAGTGTAATACACAAGGCTTTTATCGGTAGTAGCACCTTTCTAAAGTGTATTTGTCAAATAGTTATCTTTTAAAATAGGAGCTGTTTGGTATTACTTGTGTGCTGGACACTGTGAGCTGACACTCCCAGAAAAGTAGAGGGATGTGAAGGAGCTGAACTGTAGCAAAATAAGGTAAAGGCACTCAACTCCAGAAAAAGGTGAAAAAAAGGCACAGAAAAAGAGATTATTCATAAAATTTTCTCCTTGTTTCACAGATTGGCCTATAATCTGAACTTTGCTACATATAGACCGGGGGGTAAAACAACCCACAAAACACAAATGCTTTCCCTAAATCTTTGTAACAGTAAATACACTCTTGGTCACATGTCACTTGAGTTGAAGGGACAGACTTGCTTTGGTAGCTGAGAAAAAAATGTGTATCTCTAGGGCTGGATCACAGCACAGTGGTAACATGTGTTGCTTTGCAAGACAGCTCCATGTGGGAAAGTTTACTACTGAGACCGTTTGCGTACACTGGACACGTGTGTGCTTGTGATCTGGGGCTGGCTGAGGCTGGTGTGATGGGAGGGCTATCTTTATTTCTCTCTAATTCTACCTCTATTGCTCATGAAGAAACTTTTTTTTTAAATGTCCCAACATAGGAGAAAACCTACTTGTTATATGTACTGCACATGTGCATACTGCATTTACAGGGAACATAACAGAAAAATATGACTCTGACCATACAGGACTTCTGCCTTTTAAACAATATATTTTATTTTAATTTCTTTTATACATTCAATTGCATACATGGCTTACCTTGTAAAGTGAATGTTCCAACATGAATACATTTCTTACCAGTCCAGTTGGGGATACTATTCATATTATTATCATCAGATAATAAGCCATATCTAACTTTTCTATCGTTTTTAGGTAGGCACACCAGGTATGGGAGACCCAAGGTGATGATGGAGACAGTTTCCCCACCCTTGTGGAATAACTGGGGAGCATGACAAGTAAAGAGACATTAGCAAGGTAATGCTCTGACTTCTGACTGTTCAGATCCTCCCTGCCCTGGGACCTGGGTTTCATCCCCTCTGTCCCTCTGTAGTTGCTAATTGTGGGTGGCTTGGGTGCTACAGATGCACTTTGCATGTCAGTCGTGTGTCCCAGGCAACAAGACTGGGTATTTTAACTTTCAGCCGGACTGACCAGGAACTGACGAGAGGTACTAAGATTCCGTATCTTGTAAACATTCACACAGAAGTATTATGTCCGGTATTTTCCTCGATACTCGGGTTAACAAAGCACCTGAGCCCTTCTCTTCATGGAGGTGATGTTTCAAAACAGTAGAATATGCTATGGCTTGCCTACAGCCCATGTTTTGAATTACCCTCTGCCTATGTTAGTAAACTAAAAAGGAGATTCAATCTGCATTTCTTATTTCTATATGCTAGCAGTTGAAAAGTGTCAAAATGTGTATGGGCAGACATGCGAGTAGCTGGAATTCAGTGTTTAAGCACACCCTGAGAATAAGTCCTTATTTACATTTTTGATGTCCCTTCTCGATATCTGGTTTTCCCTCATTTTTATTTCATTGTTGGTGCCAATTTGTTACAGCTTTTGAAAATACTATGGGTGGATTAAACTGGGTGATAGGAACAGAGTGGCATTGTCATTTAAAAAGTATTTGTAGCCATTTTTCCTTTCTAGGTGGAAGGGTTTGGCATCATTCATAACTACAGAGAAATAAATCTTTTGGTGACTAGTGGGGAGAAAAAGTAACACAGATGTTCCCTGGGGTTACCCTGCTCCAAACATCAGGATAAGGTCAGCTCAAACCTTCCACGATGTTTTATGGCAAGTACAATGCCTTTGAGATTTCTGCAAATATATGTATGCTAGTCACCTCTGACTTCGGCTTCCTGCTTTCACCGAGATCTCATTACTCCAAGTCTCCAGGTTGCCTTTATCTCTGCCCTGGCTTCCAGTCAAATGTGGGAGCATTTCTATGTACTCCTTATCCCCTAACTGTTCACAGGAGGCAGCTGTGCATACAAGACGACAGTCACTGAGATATGGGGTTACGCCGCAAAGGGAAGAGACAAATACAAGAGATCTCAAAAAGTTTATGGTAAATGTGCATTATGAAAGAATTTCAGTTTTTTTTTTTTTTTTTTTTTTTTTTTTTTTTTTTTTTTTTTTCACCCAAAACAAACTTGTACTTTAATTCCACTTTCTTAAAAACTTCTGGAAGTCTCTTCAAACAACACAGATAACTTGGAATTGAATATTAGATTTGTCTGCCCTTAAAAAGTCACTTGGCTAATTTTTCCAAATCAGACTCTAAACTCTGAATTCTTTTGTACTGTTTCACTTTTCTTTACCTTGCTTTCTATCCCCCAAACCACAAGTAAATGTCTGACTGTAATATGCAGAGAAACATAGTTGTCTTCAACCTATGATATCATCCATCTTGGTAACTCTTCTGTATACACTTGAAAAGAATTTCAGTTCTGTGGGTGTTGGGCCATGTCCTTCATAAATGCCAATTGGTTCAAGTTTGGTAATGTTGTTCTAATCTATTAGTGTATTTCTGCCTACTTGTTCTATTATTGGAAGAGGTGAGACATCTAACTAAAATGTTGGAATTTTTTTTTTTCTTTCTGAGAGAGAGACTTTTGCTAGAGGGCATGTGTGCTTGCTGGATCCACGGAGAGAGAGAGCTAGAAAGCGAGAAATCACTTCCCCAGGCGATGGTCACTCTGCAATTTCTTCTCCTCAGTTCTTTCTGGAATTTAGACATGCATGCACACATGCCTGGCCTGTTTCAAGGCACTGGTTCTGGTACTCGAACCGTGGTCTGTCTACCTTGTGGGAGTCCAGTGCCTTAACCACTATACCACCTTTTGGCCCAGAACTTTGGATTTTTTATTTACTCATTTAATTTTATCAATTGTTACCTTAAGTGTTTTGAGGCTCTGCTATTAGGGTATGTAGATGTTTCAGTTTCTTAGATTATCTTCACTATTTGACCCCTTTATCATTATAAAATGACTTTCTTTAGCCCTGCTAATATTTTTTCCCCTGACATCAATTTTGTCTGATATCAGTATTGGCACTCCACTTTAAAATTAGTATTTGCATGATATTTAATAAAAAAATCTGTTTACTTTTAATTTGCGTGGACTGTATCTTCGTATTTAAAAACAGTTTCTTACAGGTGACATATAGTTGGGTCTTGCACTTTTCTCCAACATGACAATTTCTGCCTTTAAATTAGAAGGTTAAATTCTTTACAGTTAAGATGATAACTGGCATGGCTGGGTTTAAATCTCCTTCTTGTTACTTGTTTTCTATCTGTGCCATCTGTTCTTTGTTCCCTCTTTCTTTTTTTTTCAATCTTCTTTTGCATTAAATGAGGATTTCTAAAAATTGATCTTATTTTTTCTCCTTTATTGGATTATTAGATATTATTTTTGTTTTGTTATTTTAGTTGTTGCTTTTGAATTAAGAGTATGCTTTTTAAATTCACCACAGTTCACTTTTGGTGGCATTGTATTATTTCACCTTATAATAATATATTTCCATTTTTCCCTTCTTAGCCTATATGCTATTGCTGTCATATAATTCACTTATATTATGTTATAAGCCTTCCATATTGTTATTACTTTTGCTTAAACAATCAGTAATATTTTAAAAAATATTTAAATATGTGTTGGGACCAGAAGTTAGCACTGAACTCCCAAGTAATCGACTATGGTTCAAGTCCCAGACCTGGTGGCTTAAACTCAAACCGGGCACGTGTGTGTGTGTGCCCAAGATCCTGAGAAGAGAATGGAGGAGAAGGGATTGCGGCGTGGCCATCCCCCCTGGAAGGTGATTTCTCACTTTCTGTCTCCCTGTCTCTCTCTGTCTTTCTGGCAAGCACATGCGCCCTATAGCAAAATAAAACCTCTCCAACGACAACAACAACGAAAAATTTAAATATGGGATACATATTTGTGTGTGTATATGCACACATATATGTAATCATGAATACTTTATTCTTTTGTATAGATTCATATTTCTATTAAGTATAATTTTTCTTCTGCCAACTTGGCTTTATTTAACATTTTGTATAGATAAAGTCTGATGGTGGTTGCCTTACACCATATTTATTTATTTATTTAGGTTTTTGTGCTAGGATGCATGTGCTCCCTAGAGACGGACAGAAGGAAGAAAGTGAGAAATCACCCTTCCCCCGCCCCCAGGGAGAATGGCCGCTCCACGTCTCCTTCTCCTCCATTCTCCTCTCAGGATTTTGGGCACTCATGCACACGTGTACACTGTGTTGCAAGCCACCAGGTCTAGCTCTCAAACTGCAATCATGCGGGAGTCCAGTGCCTTAACCAACACTCCACCTGCTGGCCCATTTTTTAAAAAATGATTTCACCAATACAGAATTCACAGTTTGCAAGCTTTTCTTTTAGAATTTTAAAATACTTCTTACTTTTATTGCTGCCAATGAGAAATATTTCATCCTTATTTTTCTTCTTCTGTGTTTACTGTATCTTTATTTTCTGGCTACTTTTGGATTTATGGATTTTGTTAAAGTTGGAAAAATCTTGGCCCTCAAGTAGACTTTCTTTCTAGCTTTAGGATCCTAAGAATTGGTTTGATTTTTTTTAACAACATTATGAATCGTAAATTTTCAGTTGTCAAATGCCCCATTCTCTGTTTGGTTTAGGAAGAGTTTTTGCCACATTTATAGTCTATTTTTATCACTGAATTTTATGCTAGGCATTTTTGTTTTATTAGCTTAATCTCCAGTCTTCTACCATATACCAATATTTATTTTCCCTTTAAAAATTGTTCTCACTTATTTCTAATGCATAATATCTATGACTTTATAATCCAGTTTAAATATTTTTAAGAATCATGTGTAATATAAATCCTCTCCACAATCATTCTGTCTCAGCAGCAGAATACTAATACCCTAATTAAAAAAGAAATATTGGGCCAGACATGTGGTGTGGTGATGTTGTGGTTACAGCAGCTAGATCCCACATGACTGACTGTGCAGTTTGAGTCCCAGACCTGAAAATATGGTGGCACACTTGTATATGTGCCCCAAATCCTAAGAAGAGAATGGAAGAGAAAGGATTATGGTGTGGTCAACTCTCCTGGGAAGATTCTCACTTTCTCTCTCTCTCTTTCTCTCTGTCTCTCTGGGGACTGCATGTCCTCGATAGCATTTTTTTCTTTTATAAAAGAAAATAAATATTAAGAGTATTTAAAGCTCACAATTTATTAATGCTAATAACTATAAATTAATGTGGGTTTTTAATGTCTCTCAGTATATTCTTAAAGTTCATTGTGTCAGTAGAACGATATGGTGGCTCAGGAACAGAGTTCGATCACAACTCCATGATGAAATGGCCTGAGCAAACCTTCAATCCCATAGCTAGCTAGCTGAGAACATGGACTGCCTTGGGCTTGGCGTTAGTAGAAAGCTTTGTGCTTTTTCTGTGCTTTGGCACTATGTTCCCTCCATGAAATCTCCCAAAGTACTGTCTAGATAAAATACTTAGAATGCAGCAGTTTGGATATATGTCCTCTGGTTTTTAATGGGATGGGTCAGTGTCTTCACACTTCCCTCTGTTCCCCCTTGTAGTCTTTGTTCTTCCTCAACTACCGGTTGTGGCACTGACTTCTTGGCTACTTCATTGCCAAAGGAAGCACTTGCTTTGCTTTCATTCTCTCTTAAGAGGACTTTGTTCAGTTTTGCTCTCCTCTTTCTTAGAATTCATTTGAATTCTCTTCCTGCTAGGGAAATTGGAAAGAAGCAGAGATCTTCCCATTCAGCATCTCTTTCTTCTCTCCAGTCTAAATGTGCTTCCATGATATTCTCCTGTGTAGATATGTCTTCTTCAGAACATTTAAGACCATATGCTGTCATCGTTTGATCACATGTCTTTATTTCTTAGTAGACAATACAGCTTTTTTAAATACTTCATTTTTTTAGAACAGTTTTAGGTTTATAGCAAAAAAATGAGAAGGAAGTACAGTTATTATATACACCCTACTCGCACACATGCACAGCCTCCCCCATTATCAACATCCTGCATCACAGGGTTATACTTGTTCTAACTGATGAACCTATGCTAACATGTTGTTATCACCCAAAGTCTGCAGTTTAGCTTAGGCTTGCTCTTAGCATGGTATATTCTATGTATTTAGACAAATGGATAATGGACATGTCTCCACTATCCACTACTGTAGCATCATACAGAGTTTTTTCTCTGCCCTAAAAATTCTGTGTATGCCAACTATCCTTTTTCCCCCAAATACTTGGTAACCACTGATCTTTTTTAATTACCTTTATAGTTCTGCCTTTTCCAAGATGTCATATATTTACCACATATAGTCTTTTCAGCTCAATTTTCTTTTTCACAAATAACATGCATTTAAGGTTTCTCTATGTCTTTTTATGGCTTGATAGCTCATTTCTTTCTTTCTCATAGAGCGTTATTCCATTATTTTAAAATACCAGTTTATTTATTTACCTACTGAAGAACATCTTGGTTGCATCCAAGTTTTGACAATTATGAATAAGTCTACTAAAAACATTCCTATGTGGATCTTTGTATTTTGCATAGATACCAGAGTGTAATGTATTTGAATAAATATCAAAAAGTGTAATTGCTGGATCTTATGATAAGAGTCTGTTTAGTTTTGTACAGAACTGCCATACTGTCTTCCAAAGTGGCCGTACCATTTTACATTCCCACCAGCAATGAATGAGAGCTGCTTTTGTTCCACTATCTTTACCGTCATTTGGTGTTGCCAGTATCTTAGATTTTGGCCATTCTGGTAGGTGTGTGGTAATAACTTACTGTTTTAATTTATAATTCCCTAATGACATTTTATGTTGAGTATTTTTTCATGTGTTTTATTTGCCCATGTGTCTTTTGCCCATTTTTAAATTAAGAGTTGTATATATTTGTGTGTGAGTGTATAGATATGTGTGTGTGTATATATATATATATATATATATATATAATATATATCCAACAGTCCTTTATTAGATGTATCTTGGCAAATGGCAAATATTTTCTTACGGTATATGGCTTATCTTCTTTTTCTCTTGATATTATTTTTGATGGAGTAGAAATCTTTAATTTTAATGAAGTCCGGCTTGTCAAGTATGTCTTTCATGGATGACAATATAGTTTTTAATGTAAATAATGTTACATTTTTATTTCTGTTTCATACTTCTGCACAGTGACTGAAACATTTTGCCACTCAATATTGAACGAATGAGTAGATTAGTCTCCTGCCATGCTCAAGTAATTCTTTATTTGAAACATGATCATACATCTTATATTAGTAAGAGAGATTAAAGTATTTAACAAGCAAAAATATTTTTAAGTGATTGACTATTTGCTTATCAAGTTGGCTCAGCTCTCTGGCTTTTATACACTTTTCTATCTTCTTTCCTCCATGAGGTCCACTAGAGTGCTTATTATATTTCCCGGATGTTCCTGTGGCAGACAGAGAGAACTTTCTGATATATATATGGAGAACCTCTTGTCCTCTTCTGACATGAGGGGATTCTGAGGATTTGTCTGTTATTCAGAGATCAACTCATTCTCTATTATCCTAAATATTTAAATATCAAAGTTGCAGACTACAGTCGTATGGCATTATTTTATGAACTGAAATTTACTCTCTATTCTATAAAGAGTATACTCTCTCTCTTTTTAGATTTTTTTTTCTGTAGGGCCATGTGCTCACTGGAGAGACAAAGAGAGATAGACAGAAAGCAAGAAATCACCCCTGAGGAGGGATGGCCACACCACAATCTCTTCTCCACTCTCCTCTTGGGATCTTGGGCACACATGCACACACACTCAGCATGAGTTTTAAGCCACTGAGTCTGGTATTTGAACCATGGTTAAATATGTGGAAGTCCAGCGACATAACTACGCCATCTGCTGGTCCCAGGAATATACTCTTTGTACTGTTTTACTATAATCATGAAAAAGTGACAAAAGTTGAATAATTAATCAGAAAAATCGTGACTAATATTATGAAAATAATGATGCTTTGCTGTTAATTCATTTCTGAATAAGACTTATATCCTGTTAAATATTTTGTGATTAAACCTTAACCTGAGCATGAAAAGATAGGAAAATATTCTTGAAAATAAAGATAAATTTATATAATTGGAGTTGTAAGCACATTGTCGCCTTCAAAAATTAAAATTAAACTCCTTTTAGTGAACTGTCTTGAAAATAAAATATATAGTAATAAACGAGGGCCTGCTTCCTAGCTTGGTGGTTAAGGGAACCCGATCCTACCTGGCCAATTGCAGTCTGAGTCTTGGTCCCAGAGGTTTGAGAAATGTGCTAGACACGTGTGTGCACACTCCCAAAATCCTGGGAGAAGAAATGGAGAAGACACAGGCATGCCTGCCACATAGAGCGCTGCTTTCTCTTTCCTTCTGTCTCTCTCCTCTGTTCCTCTCTGGTAAGCACATGTACTGTCTGGCAATTAAGAAAAGGGTAAATGAAAAAGAAATTGCTCTACAGAGCTGAGATCCAAGGTATTTGAATGTTTACAGGATGAAACTTCTTATTTTGGACCCCAATAATTAGATACATGAAAGACTCACTATGGGAGCATTTTAAATTAAAAAATTGGCTTTAATGTTAAGCCTTTTTTTCATCCAAAATGCAAATTGCAATCTATCTGAAACTATAAAATTACTATGTGCATAATTTATATTATAAGAACAACTAATTTTAATATGGTCACTGCAGACATTCATTAATAGGCAACACTAGCTTCTGCGTACACTGTAATTTCTTAAGGATATTTAATCATTCATACTTACCCATTCATTTACTAATTTGAATTGACTTTTCTCTCAGTTAATTTCATTTCTTGGGGTCAAATAATACGAAATGATTTTTTTAATGTGAATTTATCTTTCATACTCATAAAAATAAATGTGTTGGTGTTACTATTTATTGTCACTGGAAAAATAAAGGACATCTTTATGTGTGTTGTAAGTTGTTTTTCTTCATTTACTGAGCATTTTCTACATACTAGGCAATGCAGAGTGTGGAGGAGAAGCCCTGATACAAACATGAATTCGGGTGTCTGATACTTACTATCTATCTTCAAGGAGCTATAATTTCATAGGGACCAGGACAATTCCACCCAAATAATTGTCATTATAGGTAGAAGTAAAGGAGTCTTATCTGTTTTTAGTTTTCATTGTTACTATTTATTATTATTTTTACATTTGATTGTTTAACATCATTTAGATTTTAAAGAGATTTTACCTAACATGATATACGCCACACAGCAGGTGAGTTGAGAAAACTATACACAACATCATGGACAGGCAACAAACCATATCTGTGTCCCACAAATGTCTTACTTCTTGGGACCAGCAGTTAGAGTAATGGCTATGTCGCTGGACTCCCATGTAGTCGACCCCAGTTCGAGTCCCGGACCCAGTGGATTAAACTCACACTGGACGTGTGTGCGTGTGTGCCCACGATCCCAAGAGGAGAATGGAGGAGAAGGGATTGTGGCGTGGCCATCCCCCCTGGGGGGTGATTTCTCACTTTCTGTCTCTCTGTCTCTCTGTTTGTCTGGTGAGCACACACACCCTATAGCAAAAACCTCTTCAAAAAAAAAAAAGTCTTACTTCTCCATTTTCCCCTAAATTTGCCTTTCTGCACTCTTCTTCTCCCACTCTCCTTCCACTTTGTCCCCAGTATCCATAACAATTGTAAAGGAGTCTTAAATGATGCAAAGAGATAAATCACAGCCAATAAACAATTATCTTATAGCTAAAGTTATTAGTGGTCTTTAAAGAGATTTTTTTCTTACAACTTATGAACGAATTTTATTTTAAGAGAGAGCATTTATAAATAAGAAATGAACGTCTTTCCATAAGTAAAACTTATAAACAATAAAATGTATTTTCTGAAATTATTAACTGGTTTTTAGTTCATTAAAATATTTTAAAAATGAATTCCACATACTATTTCTGTATTTGGCTTTCATGTGACTATGATGATTATTAGTCATCAGAGGCTAGTGTAATAATAGCGAAGTGTTTACACTAAATAGCTATACACAAGTCTACTTTTGGAGCTCTAAATACTGTTTTCATTTTTAATTTAACCACTTTCTTCTTTATCTGTCATCACAATTTGCTGCCATTTAAGTTTCTATCTCAAAATGAGGTCCTGTCTGCATCAACCTTATTACTTCTAATTTGCTCTTGGGAGGTAGACCAGTTAGCTAAGCTTGTTAGGAATTTCGAAAACAGAAGTTAATAGAATATGATTAGGACTTTTGTAGGCTTTATGGGTCTGAGTTTTATTAGATGTATTTTTTATTATTCATACATAATGGATTATTAATGTTATTTGCATTCTTATTTATAATTTCATATTAACTTTATTGATAAAACTAAATTTATAGCTTGCCCATTTATCATTTACAATATGATCAGTGAAAATATCTTTTATGAAAACATAATAGCACATTTGTATATTTGTTACTTGACTTAAATTTTTTTCCATTTCTGGAAACATGAGCAATAATTTCAAGTCATTATATTGCCTCACGTCAAGCTGGTATTAATAACTGCAAGTATGCTATTTAAATGCAACATTGGACTATTATACCAGGTGTGGGCAGGTTAAAAATTAGCAGCAATGTGGATGAAAAATTCTGTTATTTCAAATTTATGGGGCTAAAAGTGCCATGTGAAATTCTGCCAAGTTTTCCCCTGAACCACATGACCGTGACTCCCATAATTAGTGTGAAATTTAGAGCAACGGTCATTTATACAAAGTTATTCTAAGTGCAGATATTATTGTGCAGGGCTTTGAATTGTCTGCATGCCTAAAAGTCATCACAGAGTTCTCCCAGCTAATAACCAGAGCAGAATGTCTGTCAGTTCACAGTGAAGAGTTGTTGTTTGATTTGGATAATGTGAAAGTTCTCTAATTCTAGCAAATTATAGTTTCCAAGTGTATGTTTTGTGTATTATTACAATGTATTTCTATTTATGTTGTGAGATCCTTTGTTTTGCCCAGGTTCAATCTTTAAATCTTAACTTACTTTTAGGTGATCTAACCATTTACTACCTGCTTCTGTTGTCATCCATTTGCTGAGGATTTACTACTCTAACTCACCTTTCTGAATTTCAGACCTATTACTTAACTACCTTTTTGTATCTTTATACAAACGAAAGTCAGAGGTAACATGTTTGCAAGTCATAGTGGAACTATGCCTCACCAATTCTTGAGGGAAAAGAAAGCAACAGAATTGAACAGCA
The DNA here is from genome assembly GCF_000334495.1 of Tupaia belangeri chinensis. Taxonomy (NCBI): domain Eukaryota; kingdom Metazoa; phylum Chordata; class Mammalia; order Scandentia; family Tupaiidae; genus Tupaia; species Tupaia belangeri. The sequence continues at coordinate 3,453,862 of NW_006160061.1, forward strand.
ACACAAAAACTTACATCTAGTGAAATAACCTGTGTTAGACTTATGTTAGATTTACTCTAGGAAAAAACTTAGGTGCCTTTTTATTATTATTATTTTTTTGCCTACAGTCATCAAAACACAAAGCATCATGATATTATTTGAAAGTCAATCCTTAAGTATTCTTTTCTTTTTTTAATGTAATTTTATTTTATTTTATGATTTATTATTTACTTTTAAGTGTACATCCTCATGGAATACAATATGGATTTTCAAAGCATGCATGTAGTATGCAATAATCAAATAAAAGACAATACTATATTCGTCTTTTTCAATAAGGAACACTGCCTTATGACGTACGTCGTTAATTTTATAAGACAAGCAATGTCTGTTTTTATTTTGTCCTCACTCCGTTTTGGTATGCCGTTCTGCAGGTCATTTGCCCCATCTACCTGTCTACCTGCATTCCTGTGTCTGTTGAGTATGCCTTTTTGTTTTTTGATCCCTTCCTATCAGTTTACAGAATTATATACTAATGGCATGTAGTCATGGGATTAGTAGAAAGGATCAGTGAATGTAGACCTTAACCCCTTTATTTGCTAATGAAACGTAACTAGAAAATATGGGTTACTATATTCAGGGGGAAAGAGAGGGGAAATGCTTGTTAGAACTTAGGGTGGGGTGGGGAGAATGTGAAGGAAGGGACATAGAATTCTGCTATATTTGGAATAGTTTTATAGCAAAAGGCAGCAAAAAAGGATGGTGACAGTCTTGTAAAAGTGCATAAGAATATTTAAGAGAAAAGAAATAATGAATAAAGGAAAAAGACAGCAAGAAGGAAATGCATCCCTTTAAAAACAAGAAACATGTGGTCAATGCAATGGCTTGAGAGGCCTCCCAGGGGGCAGATTTATATTGGTCCTTCTGACAACTGAGATAATTTCACAGATAATTGCTAACAACCACGAAATACCCTTTCACCTTTTTGAGTGTGGAGCACAGGCAATTCAAACGTATCAGTCAATTAATATTAACTATGCTGTAAAGGTAAGGAAGGTGGCTGGTCCTAATTAGCTTTGGCTAACTGATGAACAAGCTTGGTCAGAGAGGTCGAATCTCTTGCTCGAGGACATTCTTTGGTTCAACAGTATAACTGGAAGTGAACAAGATCTCTGGACAGCCTGTAGTCCTGTTTCTTTATTTCTTCCCCCACTTACTTTTGCACTTCACTATATGCAAAACTAAATTTGTAAATGCTGTGAAAACTTTCAGTCTTTAGTTGAGCAGCCCATTTAATTTTCAACATTTATCAATATCCATCTCAAAGGCAATTGAACTATTTTTATTCCATTTTTTTAAATCTGATTAACTTGACTCACAGAGGACAGGGTGGAGTGGGTAAATAATTTCTTTTAAAATGTCTTCTGGAGCCCAGCTGGTGATGTAGTGGTTAAGGCGTGGAACTCCTTCATGGTCCACCATGGTTTGAGCTGGACCCAGAAACTTGAAACATGTGTGTGCTGCCCAAAATTCTAAGAGGAGAATGTAGGAGTAGGGGTTATGGCGTGGCCATCCCCATGGTGTGTGTGTGTGGGTAATTTCCTGCTTTCTATCTCTCTGTCTCTCCAGTGAACACACACGCCCTGTAGCAAAGATCTTGCTCAAAAAATTATATATATATTTCATGATTCTGTTTGTTTTTAATTCTGGGATACTCCACCTCCTTTAATTTGCTTTGAATCAATTTACTACTCCATCACAAATCAGACCCACCAACTGGTGATCAATGATCTGCTTCTCTGGTTTAGTCATTGAGCTTATCTTCACAATGGTTGTTTACAATAATATTTGTCCATAAATAAAAAGCAGTCATTAGGTTTTGAAGCATAGTTTCTTTTACACATAGAGGTAATATAGCGATAGATTTCTCTTCCTTTCTTTGTCTAAATATTTTTCATTTCTATAGACTTGTGCTAAGTTCTGACTTTGGCATAATAGACCACAGAATCTTTGGTGAATTATTATATCATAGAATTTGTGTTCTGTGATTTATAACATGTTCTGCCAACATCAAAGAAAGAGGAGCTTACAGGGAGTGTAACAGCTTAAATGAAAGTAAACAGATGTGGTCAGAAGAAGTTAACTTGAAGGCAGCATTAAAAGACAGGGTCAGATGAGAGGACAGGCCTAAGTAGGCAGGGTGGGCTATGCGTTGGGTCACAGAATAGTATTCTCTGGAGTAGAACGATAGTTTTCAGCTTTTGGAAAGAAATACAATAAATATTTCACAAAGATGTCAAGAAAAGCAAGAGGTAGAGAAGTTATTTATTATCCAGAGTACTTCACATGATTGCTTTCCTTCTATACCAGGAGAGAGAGAGGGGAACAAAGCTTACCTACATTTTTTTGTTTGCTGTGATTAAATGTGGCTTGAAATAAGAAAGAACCATGGCCACCGGTCAAAAGGTTCCAAGGAATAAATAATAGATGCCTATCTCAGTGCAACTTCTTCCCCAAGGACTTGTAAAATAGGCCAATAATGTGAATATTATCTGGCAGTCAGTAACTCAAAACATCAAAGGTCTTTAACCACAGTAAGGTGAATGTAGATTTTTTTCTTTATGAGATCCTAGTGGTTCTAGATATCAGCATTCTCCTTCTCACTGCTTGTAGTCCCAGGTTTCCTACTTGACTCTTTTCTTTCCTTTATTGCACATAATAGATTATGCATTTTAAGTCAGAGAAAGACCATCTACCCATGCTAGTGACGAAGACTGGAGCAAGAATGGTTAGCATAATGGGGCCTGGTCACACGGCAATTTCTTTTTCCCTCTCCATTTCTTTATCCTGTCAGGGTGCAAGGCACATACACACACCTGTTGTGTTTTTAAGCCACTGGGGCTAGAATTCGAACCCCGGTTGACCATGTGGGATCTGGGTTTGTCTGCACAGGCACAGTGCTTAACCACTGTGCTATGGGGCCAAGGCCTCCCCTGCCCCCTGTATTATAGTCATGTATCTAAAGTGTTCACAACAGCACCTGTTATATCTAAGTAACATGATGCAATACACATGGCTCATAAAGTTTGCTCTGGCTGCAGTAGGTGGAGAAATAAGATTGGAAGCTCTGTCGCAGGGACTGAGTTTCCATTAAAAGGTAATGATTTCCTAGGCAAGATGATCACAACGGCCATGGAGAGAAGTAATTGTATTTAGAATGTATTTCAGAGATAAATCCACAGGAGCTGATGATCAATTAGATGTGAAGAATAAAAATAAGAGAGGAATCAAGAGAAAGTTACCTGTTTTTAATTGACTGGTGGAGGCTTCAATGGTGGTATGTGCTGAGGCTGGATAACAGAGCAGGAGGGACAGAGAGATCCGGGGACAAAAGGAGTTAAGTGCCGCCTATGTTAAGTTTGAGATGCCAATAGACAGTCAAGTGTAGATATCAAATTCAACGTTGAGTATCTGCACTTGAAGCTCAGTGAAGAGGCCAGATATAAAGACAAAAGTTTGGGTAGCACGGATGTATTATTGGTATTTAAAGCTAGGACACTAGGTAAGGTTCTCTGGCGAATGCCTACTTTTGAATAGGCAATTTCTAAATAAAAAATCAAAAAGAGATGAAATGCTTTAGATTCATTTTAGTCACTGCTTTATCTCCAGACTCTATAAATGTTATTCTCTTTCAAGGCTATTGTCATCAAATTTGTATTTCACTAGATGTTTTTATATCCCCTGCTCCTATCACAGGAAAGTCTTTCACATCCTATCTTAATCGAGTTTCAGTATCTCTAGTTTTATTTCTGCATCTTCAGACTCTTAGACAAAGGCAGTTGACACTCCACAATTCCCTTAAGCCACACTTGTCTTAATGAGGAGCCATAAGAAGCATCTGAAGAGTTAGACAGTAATTTATTTGAACATGAGCAGGAAGATCCATATTTAGATAATTCTCTTCCCACAGAGTCATTATCTCAGAATGTTTTTGCTGACAGCCTTAGAGATAATAGCATTCAAAATGTAAATAATAAAACAATACACATGGTAATGAGAGAGACTCAGGAAATACAGTAGTAATGAAAAAATAACAAGACAGCAATTCTAATATTGTAAATACACAAGTTTGCATTAGTGACAGATTATCTCTGTAATGCCAAGCTGAAATAATTTAGAACCCAGTGTAACAATGGCTGAACAACACCGACGGTGTCAATCCAGTGCCTGTTAATGCAGTCAGAGAATTAGGCAAGCTCTGAATAGTTAAGGTGCACAAGAATCTGGAACAAGGATGTTGCTGTGAAGTATGGGCATGGAAAGTTGCACCTCTGACATAAAGAGAGTTTCAAGGCGAGCACACTGAGAAAACCTGACCAAAACAATGTCATCAAAAGTGATGATGTGGGGGAACCAGCAGTTAGCGTAATGGCTATGTCGCTGGACTCCCACATAGTCAACCGCGGTTCGTGTCCCGGACCCGGTGGCTTAAAACTCATGCCGGGCGCGTGTGCGTGCGTGCCCAAGATCCCAAGAGGAGAATGGAGGAGAAGGGATTGTGGCGTGACCATCCGCTCTGGGGGGTGATTTCTCGCTTTCTGTCTCTATGTCTCTCTCTGTCTGTCTGGCGAGCGCACGCGCCCTACAGTGAAAATCTCTCCAAAAAAAAAAAAAAAGTGATGATGGGGCTATCTATGTCATATATACGTAAAGTCATCGTCACCACTTTGTCAGATAGGCAATATCCTATTGTACAAATAGGTCTTAATTATTTTCCAGGCTTACATTTCAAACATGCTTTGCTGGATTTCCTCTTCCCTTTGCCTTGCTTGCCTTGCAGTCACGTTTTATTACTGAAGACTCATACTGGGTAAGGAAATGTTTACTAGTGGTCTAAATCAAGATTTTCATTTCACACTTAGCTTGTAGCTTCTCAATTCCTGCCGTCTTAAGCCTAACCTACCACCGAGGGCAGGACTTCTTTTGCTCTCACTTTTTCTTGTTCTTCACTTCAACCCTGAACATCACCCTAGAGTCTCCCAGTGTCCAGGGGAAGAAGGTAAACTAAAGGAAATCTCAACTTGCTTGGAGCTGTTAGACAAAAAATCATTACTCTTTGAGAGGCAGAGGTCCAGATATGGGCTCCTCATAGGACTCATTTATGTAATGATCTGGACACTCTCAGAGAATTTTCACTTGGGCATGCCCTTAACTCCCTTGTTGTGGCGAGCTTCTAAGCTTGCGATTGCTGTGTCCCTATGACCCCACAAGCCCCTTGGATGCACATTCTAATCCCCAGAACCTGTGAATACCACTTTCACAAGGTTAAAAGGACTCTGTAGATGTGGCAAGGATCCCAGGATGGGAGATAATCACAGATTATCTGAGTTGGCCTAATGTAATCCAAGGATCTTTATAAGAGGGAAGCAAGAGGGTCAGTCATAGGGCATTGGAGGATGGCGGCAGAGGTCAGACGGGAGAGAAAAGGTGACATGCTGGCTTTGAAGGCAGGGGAAGGAGTCACATGTCAATGAATGTGGGTGACCTCTTAAACCTGGGATAAGCCAGGGTATTATTGATTCTCTCTAGAGTCTCTGCAAGGAAAGCAGCCTTCCAGATCCATTTAGACTTCTGACATCAGAATTATAGGACACATTGGATCTGCTTTTTTTTTTTTTTTTTTTTTTTGAGAGGTTTTTGCTATAGGGGACGTGTGCTCGCCAGAAAGACAGAGAGAAGCAGAGAGACAGAAAGCGAGAAATCACCCCTTGGGGGATGGCCATGCTGCAACCCCCTCTCCTCCATTCTCCTCTCGGGATTTGGGCATGCACGCACATGTGCCCGGTGTGATTCCAAGAGTCCAAGCCACCAGGTCCGGGACTTGAACCATGGTCAACTACATGGGAGTCCAGTGACATAGCCATTACACCAACTGCTGGTCCCACATCAGACCTGTTTTACACTATGAAGTTTGTAGCCATTTATTACAGTAGCAGCAGGAAATGAAGACGAGACTCCATTCAGATAGCTTTGATTCTGCATGCCATCCTTTCAGGTGGGACCTGCCAAATGATCAAGGTTGCTACTGAAGCATTATTTTCTATCTTTTGGACAACTGCTCTAGTCAAACTCCTGTCTTCAAAGTTCTGAAGGCAGGGACCAGCAGTTAGCGTAATGGCTATATCGCTGGATTCCCATGTAGTCAACCGTGGTTCAAGTTCCAGACCCGGTGGCTTGAACTCACACCAGGTGCATGTGTGTGCATGCCCAGGATTCCAAGAGGAGAATGGAGGAGAAGGGATTGCAGCATGGCCATCCCCCCAGGGGGTGATTTCTCGCTCTCTGTCTCTCTGTCTCTCTCTGGCTGGCTGGTGAGCATATGTGCCCTATAGCAAAAAAAAAAAAAAAAAAAGCCTCTCCAAAAAAAATAAATTCTGAAGGTAAGGGTGGCAACAGTCTTAAAGTGCTCAGGTGTATCCTGAACTCAAGGGAACCATAGGAAAACCTCCCAGTAAATTCCTCACTTGGTGCTTGAGTTTCAGTTTGCAGTCATTCACAGGGAAGGAAGGTGTGCAGCCCTCTTCTTGCTCTTTCGGTTATGGTTATCGCGAGTTGTCTCTGAAACATCATTGCCTTTATTAAAGAGGCAGGTATTCTATACCCTACTCCGTGGAGAAAAGAAAAGTCAGAGAACATCTAAGACCTGATAATTCTAAACCTGAAAGTCCACCCCCAATTGAATTTCTACTTTGTTGTTTACATAAGCTCTTTGGAGTGCTTGTGGGTAAGGACTTATTTTTGTCAACCCTTAATAATTTACAGGAATATACTTATGAGCTGTTTTTTAGATTGTGAGGCAATCCATTATTTCTTGTCTTATTTAAGACTTAAATTCAGATTCCAAGGTTGACAGGGAAAGTTTTATTTAATATTGAGGAAGATCTTTTAGAAAGTCAATGGAGGGACCAGCAATGGTGTAGTGAGTGGTTATGTCTCTGGACTCCCACATAGTCAATTGCAGTTTAAGTCCCAGATCTGGTGGCTTGTAAACTCACACCAGGTGTGTGTGTGTGCGTGCATGTGTATGTGTGCATGCCAAAAATTTGGAGAGGATAATGGAGGAGAAGGGATTGTGGCATGACCATCCCCTGGGGAGTGATTTCTCGCTTTCTGTCTCTGTCTCTCCAGCAAGCATATGTGCCCTTTAGCAAAAATCTCCTGGAAAAAAAAAAAGTCAATGGAAATGAAGGTACATATTATAAAAACACTATGAATGGATTTCATTTTTTAGTCACCAAAAATAAACTCATACTTAATTCTAAATTTCCATGAACTTTTGAAGTCCCCTTGTATATGGTTGAACAGTTCATGCTCTCTGATTAATACTGACCTTCTAAATGAAAAGAAAAATGTACACTCCAGTATTGTAACTTCTAGGGTAATTTTTCTATTTACAATATGTCTGTTTCTGCTTAGAAGCCTTTAGTGTGGTCTATTCCTCTAAGCTAACCACCTACATGTTACTCTTTCAAGACGCAACAAAGGGAGATTGTGAATAACTGAGAAGAGTCAATTTTCCCTGTCACTGTGCTTTCTTGGTTTTTACCATAAGGCATGTGTACTCGCCAGATAGAGATAGAGACAGACAGGGAAAGTGCAAGATCACTCCCAGGGGAGGAGCATGGCTACTCCACAATGTGTTTTTCTCCATTTTCCTATCAGGATTTCAGGCATGCATGCACATGTACTCATTGTGACTTTCAAGTCACTGAGTCTGGGACTCAAACTGCAGTCAATCACGTGGGAGTCCAGTACCTTAACTACCACGTCATCTGCTGGTCCCTACAACAGTGATCTTTTCCTAGTGTTTGGCACAGTGTCAGCACAAAATGGACATTCAGTACATATTTGTTGAGGACCTAAATGAATAAACGGGTCATTGCATCCATTCTTGTGTAAATAAATAACCTACCAGCTCCTCTGATAAGCCATGATAGCTTGATCTGAGAAAGACTTGTTCAGAGGAAGGCTGGCATGAAATGCTTTTATAAAGCTGGAGGGAAGTCCAAGGACCCTGGCTGCTGGAGGTTGGGGAGGACATGCAGAAGAGCAGTGGGAGATGTTAAGGACAGATTCAATGGCTTTGAGCTTTTTCTATTTGGTTTGAACCTTGGCTGTTATGAATGTGCAAATGTTGATCAATACATTTGTTACACCACAGGTAGAGCAGAACTACTAATAGTAGTTGTGTTGGACCAGCAAGTGATGTGACAATTAAGATGCTGGATCCCATGTGACCAGTTTGTAAAAACACATGCCAGGTGTGTGTACAGCAAGTCCAAAGTACCAAGAGGGGAATGAAGGAGAAGGGATTGCATTGTGGCCATCTCCTTCAGGTGGTGATTTCTCACTTTTTCTCTCTATTTCTGTCTTTGGGGAGCAAAAATGGCAAGTATATATACATTATATATATATATATATAGAGAGAGAGAGAGAGAGAGAGATTTCTCTTACCAAGTGAAAGACCAAACCTGACTTTCACTTGCTGTGAGGTGTTGACATCTGGCCACCTAGTCACTTGACAGCCCCTTTGGTAGAAACTCTGTGTCGTCGTGGATACCAACAACTCTCGGCTAAGCTTCCAGAGATCACACAGGGTCATTTGGAAACTTCCTTGGTTTAGTGCACGAGGTTCCCTGCTTTATGTTAAAAATATAGTACCGTAATGTTTCATCCATTTTTTATCTTACCTGTTATCTGTCCTGTGTCATCTTCAATGTTAGATTGTTGACACAGATTCTTTGGAGGACTAGAATAAGTTGAAAAGGTAAAAAATAGAAATGTTTCTAATAACCAAATATTAAATGAAAATGTGAAGCGATGTGTGTGCCAAGGGAACTTAGGCTTCGGAGCTTAGCAGGTGGTTTTTCACTCGAACTAAGCCATTCAGAGTATTCTGACCAGTTAATGCTTACATTAGGTTTAAGTTTGAAATTGAAATCATAGGAATTAAATCAATGTAAAGGAGCCAAATGGAGATATAGAAGACTATTTTGCCTTAGAGATACTCTCACGAATTTAAGCTATGCGATGAAGATAGTGTTTTATGCTGACTAACAATGAAAAAAATTAATTTTCAGTGATTAATTATTCCATGAGAAAAGTTTTAATATCTAATTATAACAATAATTTAGCACCAAAAACTGTGTTAAGATTATTTTATGTTTATTTGACATAAATACAGATTTAATTTGTTTAATGGGATGATCCCTAAAGTTAGTAAATGGTATATTTATTGGGTCATCAGAAACGTTATGCATCACAACTTTTCCAACAACTCGAAAGTATAGTTACATATTTCAATTTAATATACACTTACTTTAGTTCATTTATGCATTACCAACTTAAAAAGATTCAAATACAGTAAAATAAACATATTCAGAGTAAAAAGAATATAAGAACTAGGTTTTTTTCCTTCTCTTTTTCTATTTAGACAAGGTGTTGGTTTTTTGCTAACCCCCTGCCTCAGGTTCTCAAGTAGTTTAGAATACAGGCGTACACCATTGCACATGGCTTTTAGGAGGGGCCAGAAATCAAACCCAGTCCTCCCATGTGACCTCAGCCTGCCGAGTAGTGGCATCATGCAGCATATCATATGCTATCATGGCTGGGATTTAGGTTTTCTTTGAAGATGATAGCAGCCCTTAGTTTTTCTTAAGTATCAGAATTAGCTTCTGAACATCTTTTATGTGTATCTGTAAATCACAAACGTATTGGTTAATAGATACTTCTAGATGATAGCACTACAGGTAATGAAATATTGAACTAGTTGAAATATATTTAGGAACTGATTTGCAGTGCATATTTTAACATTCTAAATTGAAGAATTTTAACTTGTCAGTTTTCCTTGACAGTAACGTCATTTAAGTGAGATATATAGCTCTATGTTATTACATGTTTTAGCCACACACAAAAAAAGTGAAATAAGTAAAAGGATATTAAATTAGTGAAGCTGAGAGCTAGCTGTGTGGCTAATGGCTCCTAAGTCACAGATTTCTGTAGATGAAAGAAGAGTGAGAAGGGATTAACATGAAAAAGTATGTCCACCAAGGGAACTTGGGCTTTGGAACTTAGCAGACGGTTTTTCACCTTAGCTTGCCCCTTATTAGCTCTGCTTTTTGGTGATTTATTACTCTCTCATGCCTTAGTTTCCTAAAGTTCAAAACAGAGAAAATAATTACTGCCTTTAGGACTTTTTTGAGGATTACATAAAATAGCTTCTATGAAGCAACTTGCTTAGAGCCTGGAACTATGCTTTTGGCTCAAGAAGTGATAATTATTTCCTCCCTCTGAGGAAACCATTCAGATTTGACACTGTCCTAATGGAACCAGAAAAAATTCGGAGTTTTAGAGCTGTGTGATTGACTTAGAGATTGCATAATACAGCTCCTTTTGATTTTGGAATGCAAAATAGACTTTGGAAACTAGTAATGCTTTTTATGAAAGCTACTTGTGATTTCATAAGGTTAATTTATAATTTAAAATCACTTTTCTATAGCATGCTTTACAAGGTTCTAGAACATGACAAGTTTACATAGTAAATAATTTGGTATCATTGCAGATAACAACAGAATTCTAACATTTAGAGCAAGAAGTCATCAGATTATTCGACTCCATTCTTGAAGCTCATTAAGTCTGGATGTCTTGCCCAAGATCTCACCATTACTTTGTTTGGAGAGATAAACCCAGAGCAGTAAAGTTGGAAAGTAATATAAGGAAAGACAACAAGCAAATAACTGTGATTCTTTAATGTGTTGGTCACTACATCAGCAGGTCACTTAGCAGGTGTGTTTACTTGGCACAGGGTACTCTCTTGGGAGATTTGTGAAATAATCAGCAGCTAGGGCTAGTCAGTGATGAGAGAGAGGAAGAGTTTATGTGCCTAGTTCCATTTCATCTCTTATTTCCAGTAGTGAACTTACTCTATGAAAAATTCACACTCTCACATTTCCAGGACCTTTGTGTCCATTCAGCAAGCTAGACCTCATACCCCAAGGTATGCCATTTTATCTAGTCATACAGGGCCTATTAAGCATGAGTGGGATGCTGACCAAGAGAGACAGCCAAAGAAATCCGAAGGAAGAACCAAGTATGTGCATGCTACACATGCATTATCAGATCAAATTCTTATAGTGAATTGATCATATTATCTTTGTATTCCAAAAATAGTACCCTGTGTGCAAAATACATGAGGGAGCAGTTTTCTAAAAGTTCATTGAAAATGTGTATTATGAAAAAACTCTGTATGAATTTCAAACATTTTTGCACCAAAAATGAGTCTGTAATTTAATTCCATTTTCCACACATTTTTTAAATCCTCGCATCATGCTGATCATCAGAATGTATGAATGCTAGATGAATAAGTGAAGGGAGCATTGTCTGTCAAATCAGGACATTTCTCATTACCGTATGGTCTCCCAGGTCAACTGAATCCGACATTTGTACTTTGCCTGACATCAAATGTGGGCACAGAATTGTCACATTATCATTACCTTTCCGATACATTTCTCTTAAGGAAATATTTTGCCTTTCAAACAGATCTTCATTTAGAACTCGTTAGGATGATTTCAGGGGCCAATCAGATAATATAAATAAATAAAACAAGTATAAAGTAATACAGTGTAAGTACCATCTAATGTCATTAAAATTTAAAATTTTAGCCAAATAAACCAGGTCTTGGGTCAATGTAGGACTTCACCAATTTTCTCTTTATTTACTTTGTATTATTATTTTTTCTTTTTTATATGATATAAAATTTAGACACATACATATTAAATGGAAGTTTTTATTTTTCAAGCAATAATTAATCTAAGTCAGTTGAATTTAACAATGAATTAGTGTGTACAATAGCCAAAAATAACCTTCTTGTAGTTGCAAAGCCTTATCAGGTATTTCTACTGGCATTCCTAGGTTGATCTCTTTCCGTTCTCACTGGACTTAGCCCATACTTGGTGTTTAGAATCTAACATATTACCACTAAGAGGCATTGGTATGCTTATTAGGAATATGTAATGAATCTTAATAGCATTAACTTATTATTCCAAAATGCTCAGTCATACTAATGCAGGTTTGTACCGGCATACACGTGTTCATAATTAAGGAAGGGATATTCCTTTGCCTTCCTCTCTGGGCTTCTCTGATAAGTTGTTATGCAGCTGGTATTCGATGCAAATTGGAGCTTGCTGGCTTCTGATATGCACACTGGCACTAATCAGCAGATTAGTCATGTGAGGGCTGCCACCTCTAAAGCTAGGCTGTCACGTTTAGAATAAATAATAGAGTTTTGCTTTGAATTTATATAATATTGAGTGTCCTAGTTCAGACTCTTAGAAAGTGCGGCACAGTGAATATGGTGTTCATATGTCAAAAAACAATGACTTCATTTGTTAAGTAATCATCATCATGTCTCTGCAGAGACATCGTGTGCTCCTCAAGGCAATTTTTATTTTTCTTAGATGAGAAACTAAAGTGCAGAGAGGTTATTCACTCAGTGAATAAACAGTAAAGCAGGCATTTGTATTTATATAAGGGAACTTCAAGAAATTTGTGGAATTTTATCTTGTGTCATAACCGTCAGGCTATTTATCTTGGGAGTGGGTTGAGAATAGTATTAGGTGAACAGAGAAATCTGTCCAAGGCTCTCAAAAATAAATGATTTTTTTTAGACCACTGCTTAATGCTATAGCTCAATGTTATAAAAATAAACAAAACATGTTTTCAAACATTTAAAATATGATGTGTCCTGAGGTTTTAATAAGAATTCTCTTCTAAAATAATTTTACTCAAATTGGAAGGTTGTTCAACACAAGTAAAGGCAGAGTTTACAACCTTGAGACACCTGGGAAAAATACGTATGTACTAACATATCAAACTTTGTCAGACTTTTAATCTCTTAGGAAGAAGAGTCACAGTTTCTGTGAGTGAACTTCTAATGAGTCCCCATACTTTAGCAACAATGCTTACTCTGTGTCTTCAACTAAGGCGAAATTCCCATTACTCTGGTTTCAGTACCAAACAACCGTGTCATTCTAGATGATTATAACATTTTTGCTGATGATTGTAAATTTGAATGTATGCATGTCAGACCGAAAAAGACAGGTTGAGGTTTGTGAGGAGCCTTTTTCGGACAAAATGTGTTCTTTGTACTTTTGCACCACTCTAGCCAATAATCTTTGGGTAGTAGAGAGAAATTAGTGATTTTTGAAGTGTGGAAATTTTAGTGCTGTGTGTATTTTGATACCAAGCCAGGGGGCCACACCAAAATCCAAAATTGGGCTTGCAGTGTATCTTGTCCTTAAGACTTGGGTATATTAGTTTTCTGTTGCTGTATTGCAAATTACGCTATATTTAACAACTTCAAACAGCACAAACTTATTACTTCAGAAGTTCAGTAGAGCAAAGCTGAGTTCTTGGCTCAAGGTCATCCAAGGTTAATATCAAGGTACAGGTAGAGCCAAGCTTTTATTGGGAAGCTCAAGGAAAGATTTGTTGCCAAGCTTATTTTTGTTGGTAGAATTCCATTCCTGACAACGATAGGACTGAAGTCCTGTCGTTGCTCAGCCAGGATCTGTTCTTAGCTTTTGGAGGCTGTGCTTGGTTCCTTTCTATGTGCCCTTATCTTGAGTCAGTGACCTTCTTTAAATACAGTTTGTCTTTGGATTCTATTTGACTTCCTCCTCCACTACTGACAACTCATCAAAGGAAATGCTGTTTTTAAAGGGCTCATGTGATTAACCAGTGTCAACCGATTAGTAAACTTAATGACATATGCAAAATACCCTTTTGCCCTTTAGTGTAACAGAACCATGGGAAAGGAATTTTATTGCATGCACATGTTCTGCCTAAGCTCAAAGGGAAGGGAGTTTTACAAGGGCAAGGGTCATTAAAACTCTTTCGAAGGGAGATACAGATCAAAACCACAGTGAGGTACCACTTAATCCCAGTAAGAATAACAGAAATTAGGGGGACCAGCAGTTAGCGTAATGGCTATGTCGCTGGACTCCCATGTAGTCAACCTCAGTTTGCGTCCCAAACCCGGTGGCTTAAGGCTCACGCCGGGCACGTGTGCGTGCATGCCCAAGATCCTGAGAGGAGGACGGAGTAGAAGGGATTGTGGCGTGGCCATTCCCCCTTGGGGGGGATGTGATTTCTCGCTTTCTGTCTCTTTGTCTCTCTGTCTGGCGAGTGCATGCGACCTATAGCAAGAAAAAAAAATCTTCTTCTTCAAGGAAGAAAAGAATAACAGAAATAAATAAATAAATAAATAAATAAATAAGTGCTGGCAGGGATGTGGTGAAAGGGGTCTCTCCTAGTCCAGCTACTGTGGAGAACAATGTGAAGATTCTTCAAAGATCTACAAATAGAACTACCATATGATCCAGCAATCCCACTCCTTGGTTTCTACCCAAAGGACAGAAGAATACTTAGTCAGAAAAGTGCTTGCATGTCTGTTTATTGTGGCATTATTCACAATTGCTAAGACATGGGATCAACCCAAATGTCCCTGGATTGAAAAAGTGTGGCACATATACTCTATGGAATACTACTCAGTCATAAAAAACAATAAGACCCCTGGCTTTTGAAAGAAAGTAGATGAATATGGAAGATTTACTGCTGAGTGAAGCAAGCCCAGACTATGAAGAAGAGGCAGTGTATGTCTCCACTTAGTATATACTGGCTACCTGCACCCAATGGCCGAAATTGTATGACTAGAGGAAATGGAAACATAAAAATGGTTACAGATACCAGATACAGTGTTGGAACAGGGTGGGAGAAGGAAGAGAGTCTGAGGAAAGACATTTAAGGAGAAAAATAGAGAGGCAAGACATTTATGGGACAAAGAAATGGGTTACCATCTCTTGATAAGGTGTATAGTATCCCCAACTGGACTGGTGAGAAATGTATTCATGTTGGAACATTCACTTTATAAGCTAAGTGACATGTATGATTGAATGTATAAAGAAATTAAAATAGAATTAAATAAAAATAAAACTCTGTCTACAAGAGAGGAACTTTATTGTGTACTTATATTTCTTCTTTTGACCAAATTCTTATGAAATAAACTTCATAAATATAATTAGTTTTAGCATGACTGAGAGAATTGCTTTGACAGAACAAAGCTTTTCTTTGTAGTAAATACACCTGAAATATTAATGCAATGCAAATATCATTTTATCAACAAATTTAATGAAATTTGGTTCAAGAATAAATCTGTTTTAAACTTATTCCCCACTCTCTCTCTACATATATACATGAACATTTTCTATGGTCTTGAGTGAAACTCTGGTTAGATATAATGACTTAAAAACCAATAACTTTTGGTGCCAGGAGATGGCATAATAGTTATGGCACTGGACTCCCACGTAGTCGACTGCAGTTCAAGTCTTGGACCCAGCAACTAAATACTCATGCCCAGAGCATGTACATACATGCCCAAGATCCCAAGTTTCTGAAAGAAGAATGGAGGAAAAGGGATTGTGGGCATGGCCACCCCATCTAAAGGGTGATTTCTCTATTTCTGTCTGTCAGTCTCTCTCTGTCTCTCTGGTGGGCACAAGTGCCTGAAATACATGCCAGGTGCATGAGAATACATGCCCAAAATCCAAATAGGAGAAAGAAATAGAGAAGGGATTATGGTGTGGCTGTCACCCAAGTGGAGAAATGCTTTGGCTCTCTCTCTCTGGCAAGCACATGTACCTACTACAAATTTTTTTTAAAGTGGTAACCTGGGGCCCGCAGGTGGTGTAGTGGTTAGGGTGCTGGACTCCCACATACTAGACCAAAGCTGGAGTACTGGACCTGGTCACTTGAAACTCATGATGTGTGCATGTGTATGCATGCCCAAAATCCCAAGAGGAGAATGGAGAAGAAGGGATTGCAGCATGGCCATCTCCCCTGAGGGATGATTTCTCATTTCGGTTCTCTCTGTCTCTCCAGTAAGCGCCTTATAGAAAAAAAAAAAAAGTAGCAATTTTCACAACATTATTAATCATTAAAAAAATCATGCCTTTTTTCCCCTGAAGTAAAAATATACCAATACTGGAAAGGTTTTGCTTCCAGTTAAGATAAAACTTCGTAAGACTAGGTTAAAAACGTTATTTTATGCTTCAGATATCAAAAGAGCACTCGGTGAAGCCTTGAACAAAACTCCAAAGAGAAATGACCCCTTTATAGGTAAGAGAAGCACCACTGCAGCTTCTATACCTGAGGGTAAGACAAGGAGATACCAGCTACATTTTTAGAGAAAGTATGGGTGTCATAACAGAATATATACGAATGTATTCCAAACACGAAAACAAATCACTTGGCCTAATAATTCTGTCATTCTCCCTGCCATAATCCCTGCACCCATGGAGGAGAACCTGGAAAGCAAATTAAATTCATACAGTTTTGTGTGTTCTTGAGGTAATTAGATGAGAAGACCCTATGAGAGTTGAACCCAAACATGGATCAAAGCTATTTGAAATTAAGGTCCAACCTCATCCCAACAAGCTCAAATGCTATAAAAAATAGTAATCAGCCCCTTGTTGGTAGTTGCATTGGTGGGGTGCAGGGATGCAGATAGGGCTAACAAAAGATGAACTTAATCTAATTAAAACTGTGATTCAGCCATGGCTTAATTGAACTCTTGAAAAAAAATCTATAGAATCAGCCACTGTTATTTTCAGATGAAGAAAAAGCTTAAATTCTCTGAAACATAAACAAAATAAAACAAAAAATGCATGCTATAGCTTCTGCTTTTCATTATACACGATGCCTAGAACTTGGTTAAAACATAATGAAACACGTAAGGAAGCATGAAAATGTGACCCATAATCAAGAGAAAAAAATAGCCAATAAGAGAAGACAAATGGAGACTCAGTTTTTGTAATTAACCGATGTTTTGGACAGAATAATGTCAAAGATATCCACCTAACCCCCTAGTCCCTAGAATTTATGAATAGGTTGTTACATGGTAAGGTAAAATGAAGGTTGCTTAAAAGCTGACCTTGATCTGAGGAGAATACCTTGTATAATTGTAGAAATCTTTACACGTTAAAGAAGAATTGAGGAGAGTAAGTGTCAGAGACAGAAATGTGAAGATGCTGTGCTGCCAGCTGTGGAGCTGGAGGCTGGGCCGTAAACCCAGGAATCAAGCATCCTTCAGAATCTATACAAAACATGCAAGGATCA
>NW_006160061.1:3471193-3474827 GCF_000334495.1 Tupaia belangeri chinensis
CCTACAGTATCTCCCCAAGGATACAGATCCTTCCTCCACAATGTAACTTCGATAACACCTGTTTTCAATCTAATAAGACCCATTTCAGACTTCTAACTTATAGAATTTTAAGACAGTAAATTTGTGTGCCATTAAGTTTGTGAAAATTTGTTATAGGAGCAATTGAAAACAAACATAGCAGAATGGAGCTTTAAAATCACTATTATTGGGGCCAGCAGCTGGCATAGCAGTTAAGGTGCTGGACTCACAAGTGGTCAACCGTGGTTCAAGTCCTAGACCTGGCAGCTTGAAACACACTGAGTCCAAAATCTTGAGAGGAGAATGGAGAAGGGATTGCAGTGTGACCATTCTCCCTGGAGGGGAGTGATTTCTCACTTTCTCTCTCTCTGTTTCTCTCTGTCTCTCCTGTGAGTGCATGCACCTTACAGCAAAAATCTCTCTCTATAAAAAAATGACTATTACTTATATGTTTAAAAAGTAAGAAAGTTAAAAGGATAGACAAAATGGGCAATGATATGGAGAGTTTCAAGAGAAGTAAAAACTAAAAAGGAAACAAATGAACATTTTAGAACAGAAAAATACAATGTCTAAAACAAAAATTTAATTGAGGGACTTAACAAACAGCAGACCACCATGCACAAGGACATAAAGGTCAATCAAGAGAGGAAAAACTGTGTTCCACTGAGGAAATAAATGAATGCAACATCATGGACTTGTGGGGCAGTATCAAGCAACTAGAGTCTCAGAAGAAAAAGTGAGGAAGAAAGTCGTGTAAGGAATATTTCAATAAATAATGGCTAGCTATTTCTAAATTTAATTAAAAATTTAGCACACAGATCTGAGAAGCTCACTGAATATTAAAAAGGAAGAACACACACACACACACACACACACACACACACACATACACACATTATCGATCTGATGAAATCTAAAACAAAAGAGAAAAATATTGAAAGCAGAAAGAGAATAACACATTACATAAGAGGGAGCAATGACTCAAATGATGTCTGACTTCAGATCAGAAACAATGGAAACGAAAAGACAATGAAATTATATTTCCAATGCATGTAATGAAAAAGATTGCCATGATAATTTTCTGCATATGCAAATTTTTCATTCAAATATGAAGATGTGTTTTCAAAATAAGCAAAAATTGACAACTTTGTTAGTAATTTAACAGAAGAGACATGCTGAAAGAAGTTCTTCAGGCTAAAGGATCCTGTAAGTCCAGAAACTTGGACATACTGGAAGGAATAAAGTGGTGAGTACGGCACATTTAAATTTTAATTTAAAAAAATGAAGGAGCCAGAAGGTGGCCCAGTGGTAACACAACTGGGCCCACATAAGAAGGCTCCAGATTTACTTCCCTGGGCCTCTCTGTGCATGCTGGCATGTGTATGCCTGCCTATGATCTGGACTGGCTGAGGCTGGGTAGCATGAAAACCTCCCTGTAAGGAATGTCTCTCTCTCTCTTTCTCTCTTTTTCTCCTCTTTCTCTCTTTCTCTTTCTCTTTCTCTTTCTCTTTCTCTTTCTCTTTCTCTTTCTCTTTCTCTTTCTCCTCTTTCTTTCTCTCTCTTTCTCTTACTCTTTCTTCTTGCTCTGAAGAAATAAATAAACTTGTAAAAAATGTTTAATAGGAAAATGGGCCAGTAGGTGGCAGGATGAAAGTGCAGACCTCCAGTGTGACCAGTTGTGGTTTAAGTTCCTGACCTGGCACTTGAAAATCACACCAGTTGTGTATGTGTGTGTATGCTCAAAATCTCAAGAGGTGAATGAAGAAGAGACTGGTGTGGCCATACTCACTAGAAGACGATTTCTCACTTTTCCTCTCACTCTCTCTCTCTGTCTCTCCAGCAAGCACACATACACTATGGCAAAAACCTAATATATATGTATATATATATGGTGTAGTGGTTATGTTGCTGGACTCCCATATGATTAACCACAGTTCCAGTCCCAGACCTGGTTACTTCAAATTCACACCAGATGTGTTTGAGTACATGCCCAAAAATCCCAAGAATGGAGAATAGGGGATTGCAGTGTGGCCATCTTGCCAAGGGGGTGATTTCTTGCTTTCTGCTTACTTTCTGTCTCTTTCTTTCTGGCAAGCACATGTGCCCTATGGCAAAAAATCTTTAAAAAAAAAAAAAAAGGAAAAGAAAAGAAATTGAGTATTTAAGGAAAAAATAAATTTAATTTATTTTGTGGTATCTAATTAATATATAAGAAAATAAATGATAATAGCAGCACAAAGAACAGGAAGAGATTTGTTAAAACATAGTATTTCAAGTTTATTTTGTACTTGAAGTGATATCATATTCTCTCTCTCTTTTTTAGTTTTGACAGAGGGCAAATGTGAGACAGGACAAGGAGAAAGCATCCCTCATAGAGAGTGGTCATACCACAATCCCTTCTCCTTCATTTCCCCCTTCTTTCAGGATTTTGGGCATGCACACACACCCACTTGCGCACACCCTGCATGTTTTTCAAGATGCCAGGTCTGGGACTAAAGCTGTGTGGTTGACTTTGTGAGATACAGCTACCTTAAGTACCAGGCCACAGGCTGGCCTGAAGTGCTATAACATGAAACCATGTGAGATGATGATGAGTTACGGGTGCATAGTGTCATCATTACAACATCCATTAGAATATTAACACAACGATTTATAGCTAAGGAGTCAATAGGGGTAATAAAGCTGATTTTAAAAACTGATCAAAAGGAAAGAAAGGGAAGAGTAATGAAGAAACAAAAAACATTTAAGACACATAGAAAATAAGTATTATAATGACAATAGTCTTAAGCACAATTAAAAATATTATAAATAAGAATTAATCTTTTAAAACTTAAAAATCACTAATCGTATTCCATATAAATGTTTTTAAAACTTAAAAGACACAGATCAATGTATACACAATGGAATACTATGCAGTCAGTAAAAAGACTGAAATTCTGTCATTCATGACAGTGTGGGTAAGCCTGAAAAGTATTATGTTAAGTGGAAAAAGCCAACCAGTCACAAAAAGATAAATACTGCATATTCTCACTCATATTAAAAGTCAAAAAATTTAATCTTGTAGAATTAGAAACTATAATAATGCTACTAAAGGCTGGGAAGAGGATAGGTAAGTAGGGGCTAGAGAGAAGTGCTTAATGGGTACAATATTCCAGGTAAGTAGGAATTAGTTTGAGTGCTCTATAGCACAGTAGAGTGATTATAGTTAATAATATACATTTCAAAATAGCTAGAAGAGAGGATTGTGAATATTCCCAACATAAAGACATGATAAAAGCTAGCATGGTTGAGGTAAAGATCATGCTAATTATCTCAGTTGATCATTTTACATTGTCTACATGTATCCAAAACAACCCCAATACACTGCATAAATCCAGACCTAGAGTTATTATATAACAGTAGAATTATTAGAATTGTAGAATTATTATGTGACAGAAAGAAAATTTAACTATCCCTGTAGCACAGTGGTTAAAATATGTATATTGGGAGCCAGATCCCATGGTGTCTTGAAAAGTTTTCCAGTGTATGTGTGTGCATAACCCTAATCCTGGCAGAATGGAGAAATGAAAGAAAAAGGATTGTAGAAGGCCCATGCTCCACTGGGAGATTCTCTCTT
>NW_006160061.1:3475553-3541025 GCF_000334495.1 Tupaia belangeri chinensis
CTTTCCCTCTCTTTCTGTCTTTCTCTCTTGTGAGCATATGTGCTCTCTGGCAATAAAAATATTTAAATAAAATTAAATATTAAACACCAATATAAAATATCAAAAAAAGACATAGATCATTGGAAGGAATGAAAAAACAAAACTATTAAATATAAAGACCCAAATAGGTTTAAAGGATGAAAATGTATTTTATGCAAATGCTAGTCACAAGAAAGCTTTTGTGGTTATATTAGTGTCAGACAAATTAGGTATTAATATAAAGAGTATTACAAGAGATTAAGGGAACATTACATAATGAAAGAGAGCCAATTCATCATGAAGATGTAGCAGTCTTAGCTGTGTGTGTACTTAATAATACAAAGAACATAGAGAAAGATAATAAAATTTAAGGCAAAAACAACAAATATTGGGAATTTTAACACTGTGTGTTAACAATTGATAGAACAGACAAGAACAAAATAAAAATGAAAAGATTTGAACAATACACTCAACAAATTTAACATATCTGCTATGTATAGAACATTATCTCCAGCAACTGTGAAATACATACCCTCTACTAAGTGCATATGGAATATTCACTTAATGTACCATAAGCTAGACCACAAACTAGTATTATCATTTAAAAAACTGAAATGTATAGGGAACCAGCAGTTAGCGTAATGGCTATGTCGCTGAACTCCCATGTAGTCGACCGCGGTTCACGTACTGGACCCGGTGACTTAAAACTCACGCCGGGCGCGTGTGCGTGCATGCCCAAGATCTCGAGAGGAGAATGGAGGAGAAGGGATTGCAGCATGACCATCCCCCCTGGGAGGTGATTTCTCGCTTTCTGTCTCTATGTCTCTATCTGTCTGTCTGGCGAGCGCACGCGCCCTATAGTGGAAACCTCTCCAAAAATAATAATAATAATAATAAAATTGAAATGTACAGAATGTGTAATTCTATTCTGAATGGAATAGGATTAACTTAAAATAGAATTACATTAAAAAATCCTAAAATATTTTTAATCTAATTAACATATTTTGTGAAAAAACTTCTTTCCAAAAAATCATTAGTAAAACTAGAAAATAATTTAAACTTCATGACAATTAAGACATAACATATCAAAATATATGAGATACATCTAAAAGAGAACTTTGAAGGAACTGCATATGCTTAAATGATTATATTAGAAAAGAAAGATTCAAGTTACAAAGATAATAAAAATTAAACTAAAATAAATAGAATGAAGGTAAACATAATAAGTGGGGAATCAATTCAAGAAAAAAACAAGAGAAAATCAATGAAGCCAGAAGTTTGATTTTTGAGCAAAATAATGATATTCGAAAATCTTGCAAGGATGATGAGCAAGAGAGAAAGGGCAGGACGGGGGCAATAGAAGAGTTGTTGGAAGAGAAAAAGGGAGGCATTGCCTGAGTTTGGACAACTGTTAAATGACATTTACTCACCACTACAGTATCAATCAGTGTCATTTCTCTGCCCTAAAACTCCTCTGTGCTTTGCCTATCCATCTCTCTCCCCTACTAATCTCTGGAATCCACCATTCCTTTTACTGTCTCTCTAGTTTTTCCTTTTCCATATGTCATGTAGTTGGGATCACATGGTATGTAGCTTTTTCAGACTGACTTCTTGCACTTAATAATATGCATTTAAATTTTCTTTTTTTTCATGGTTTGATACCTTGTTTCTTTTTAGAATGAATAATATCCAATTGTCTAGATGTACAACAATTTACCCATTCACTTATTGAAAGGCATCTTGATAGCTTCTGTTTCACAATTATGAATAAAGCTACTATAATAAGCATCAATATTCAGGTTTGTGTGTAGACTTCAGTTTTCTTCCTTTTTTTGGGTAAATATCAAGGAATATGAGTTCTGGATGGTAAGAGAGTATTTAGTTTTGCAAGTTGCTGCCAAACTCTTTTATAGTGACTGTAAAATATGGCTGAACCATATTTCATTCCCACCTGCAATGAACTAGAACTCCTGTTGCTCCACATTCTCATCAATATTTGGTATCTCAGTGTGTTGCATTTTGGAAATTTTAATAGATGTATAGTGGTGGCTAATTGTTTTACTCTGTATTTCCCTGATGATACATGACATGCAACATATGCAATATCTTTCTACATATTTTTTTCCATCTATATATCTTCTTTTTTGCCATCTTTTTATCTTCTTTAGAGAGGTGTCTATTGAGGTCTTTGTTCCTTTTGTTGAATTTCAAAATTCTTTGTATATTTTGGATAATGGTCTCTTATCAGATAATGTTTTTATACATATTTTCTTTTGGTCTATGTCTTTTCACTTTCTTGATAGTATCTTTAAATTTTTAATTTTAAAAAAGTTCAGCTTATCAGTTCTCTCATAGATTATGCCTTCGGGGTTGTATCTATAAAGTCATCTCAAATTCAAAGTCATCTACATTTTCTCCTATGTTATCTTTTAGGAGTTTCCTAGTTTTACATTATACATTTAAGTCTGTGATCCATTTGAGTTCATTTTTTATAGGAAGTATAAAGTGTCTATAACTTCTCTTTTTCTTTTCTTTTTTTCACGTGATTGTTTTCTTAGTCCATTATCTTATTGCTAGCCAAAACATCTAATGCCAATGGATTATAAATAAGGTTTAATAATACACTGCTGGTGGCTGGAACATCAAAGGGCATCACAAAATAATGGAAGGCAGAATTTTCAGCTGAACATGTTCTGCTAAAATATGTTCTTCTATCTGCCTCTGATCTTCTTCTCTCTGCTTCTCTGCCTGCCATAATTCAACCAGGGAGACTCCACACTCTAATGACACTATCATACCCAAAGGCCTCACACTGGGATACCATGAAGGAGTTAGGAATTTATTTGATACTTTCATAATACCATCAGTATTATCAAGTATCACCACATGAATGTCTGTGGCCATCCAATCACTAAGATGAAATTCCAAAATCTTCAGAGGGACAAACCATGATCCAAATCATAAAATATGTCAAATTGTTCCAACACCATTTGTTAAAAAACTATCTTTGCTTCATTATAATGAGATTGCCAGAAAGAGAGAGAGAGATAGAAACAGAGAGAGTGGAAAAGTGAGAAATCACTTTCCAGGAGGATGGCCACACCACAGTCCATTCTCCTCTCGGGATTTTTGGTATGCAAACACACACACACACACACACACACACACACACACAGAGTGTGTTTTTTAAGCTGCTGGATCTGGGACTTGAACCACAAAGTTGGCTACGTGGGATCCAGGGCTTTAACCACCATGTCATCTGCTGGCTCCACTTTTTTGCTTCTTTATTAAAGAGAAACTGACTATATTTATATGGGTCTATTTTTCTCCTCTCTTTTCTGTTTCACTAATTTATTTGTTTACACTTTGCCAATACCATACCATCTTGATTATCATAGCTTATAGGTGGTCTCAAAATCAGGTAGCGTCAGTCCTCCAAACTTTACTCATCTTCTACATTGTGCTGACTATCCTTTGTCTTTTGCCTCTCCATATAAACTTTAAAGTCTGTCGTTAATGTCCACAAAATAACTTCTTGTGGGGAAGGAGTCGTGTTGACGTGTTGATTGGGATAGCGTTGAATTTATAGAGCAAATTTCAAAGTACTAACATCTTGACAATATTGAGTCTAATTATGAACATGGAGTATCTCTTCATTTATTTAGTTCTTTTATTTATTTCTTCATAAATTCAAATAATTCTTCATCTTATATATTTCTTGTTAGAGTGACACCTAAATAGTTCTTATTTTAGCATGCTAATGTAGATAGTATTGTGCTTTAAATTTCAAATTTCACTTGTTTATTGCTTGTATATAGAAAAATAATCAACTTTTGTATTCTTATGTTCTGAAACTTTGTCATAATTGCTTATGAGTTTTCAAAGTTTCTCCCTGTGTATGTGTGTGTGTGTGTGTGTGAGAGAGAGAGAGAGAGAGAGAGAGAGTGAGAGAGAGAGAGAGAGAGAGAGAGAAGTTCTTTTGGATTTTCTACATAGACAATAATTTCATATATAAACAAAAGAGTTTTTTTTCATCTTCAATATATAATATTTCTTTTTTCTTGACTTTTGCATTATCTAAGGTTTCTAATACTACGGAGAAGTGAAGAGAGAGGATATTATTTCTTTGTTCATTATTTTATTGGAAAAGTTTATCATTTCTTATTATTAAGTAGGATATTTAGCCATAGGCTTTCTGTAGATTTTCTTAATCAAATTGAGGAAATTTCCCTATTTGAGAGCATTTGTCATGAACAAATGTAGAATTTTGTCAAATGACTTTTCTAATTTATTGATTAGATTATGTGAGTTTTCTTCTTTAGCCTGTTGATGTGTTGGATTACATTAACTGATTTTTGAATGTTGAACTTGGCTTGCATACCTGGGATAAATCCCATTTGTCATAATGTATAATTCTTTTTATAAATTGTTGAACTCAATTTGTTAATTTTTTAAAAATATTTTTACATCCATGTGTAAGACAGATATTGTTCTACAGTTCTCATCTTCTGAAATATCTTTGTCTGGTTTATTACTGTGGTAGTATTGACTTCATAGAATGAATTAGCAAGTATTCTCTCTGCTTGGATCTTCTGAAAAGGTTTATTCAAATTGACATGATGTTTTTCTTTAATTCTTGGGTAGAATTTACCTATGAACTTCTTGAGCATGGTAATTTTTATTTTGGAAGCTTATTAATTATTGATTCAATTTCTTTAATAAATATGGGATTGTTCACATTGTCTCTTCTTATGTAAGTTCTGGCAGATGGCATCTTTAAAGGAAATGCTTCACTTAATCTAGGTGATCAAATTTGTGAGCATAGACCTCTTCTGGTAATAGTTACTTGTGTGTCTAGTAAAACAAAACTTACAATTAATTGTTGATAATCTTGAATGAGATAATTAAAGTAAATCAATATTCTACTCAGAAAAAAAAATAGGACATTTTTCATGGATAGGGAGTGCATATCACTGTGAATTTTTAAGCTCCACAGATATTTACCTTACTATTGAGCATGCATATTTATGTATTCATTGGTACATTAAAAAGTCAAGTATCTGGAAAGGATAAACTCTATCCTAAGGCTCAGGGACTCCTTGTTGAACAGAGTCGACATAATCTACTAAATACAAGTTATTTATTCACAGAAATCACTATTTTTTTCCTTTAGGTCAAATTGTTTGGTCATTTGTAGCATTCAGGAATGCTCAGCAGCCTCACCTGAATCAAACTGTTATATCTTATGTATGGATTTATTTTTAAAATATGGCACCCAAAACCAGAAATATTCTGTCAGATTACTGTGTGATTGTCTTGTTTGAACTATGGGTCAAAACCACACATATATGGGTGAAGGAAGGGTTTACCTTGAAGGGAATAGGAAATTATCAGTCCATAATCAGAAAATAAAGACCGCCCCCCCCATATTAGTTTTGCACTGAAGGGAGAAAAACTATTTCTGCTTTCTTGGAGGATTAGAAGCATATTGGCTCAGTTCTGAGGTCTTGAGATGCCTGGAACATTTCTGGTGGTCAGGGTAGTGAAGATGAACACATGCCATTAGGCACATTAATCAGGCTGGAAGCAAAAGCAGGTCTGGGTAATTAGAGTCCATGGAATGGAGCTGAGCCCGAGTGGGAGTTTTAGGCTGTTTTATCATTTGAACATTTCACGAAGTCTCTAGATAGTTATGACTCATTATCTCTTACGTTGAAGAATTTTAGAGGAGGACTGGTGCGTATTTAGAGAAACATAATAGGACATCATTGCTTCCTCTCCTCCTACCTATTTTCAATATTGCCACTAGTTTTACTCATTAAATGTCATGGAGTCCAGCAGAGAGCTCAAAAGTCTCACTTGATGCAAAGAGATGTTTAAATAAGGAGATTGGACAGAAAAATATGAGAGGCTCATGAGAGAAATAAAGTACTTTGAAACTTTCAATAAATACTTGAGAAAACTGCAATAGGAGCTAATTTGGTAATAAATGCAGAGAAGGCTTATGGCATACAATATGTACTATATATGCAAATGAAAAATTAAAGGAATATAAAAATACTATCATAGTGGGTTCTACTTAATGAGTTATTGCTTGGTTGTTTGAGTGCAGGGCATGTCAATCTTCATATAACCTTTTCACTTCTACTGTCATTTTCTTTCTTTCTTTTCCTAAAGTAATGATGCACATATATTTAAAATTGCCAGAGGATATATACACTCTCTGGAGAGAAACAGAGAAATAGAAAGACAAAGAGGTAAAGTAAGTAAGGACTCCCCATGTGGAATGGTCATGCTGGAGTCCCTTCTCCTCCATGTCTGCCCTTTCTTCAGGATTTTGGGCATACACACATACATATCTGGTGTATTTTACAAGTTGCAGGTATGAGACTTGAAACATGCAGTTGGCCATGAGAGATCTAGTCACTTTAACCACCACGCCACTGGCTAGCCCATAACTTTATAATTTTTAAAAATATAAGAAACGGTTTGCTCTACATTCCAAATTTACTAAGTTAGGACTTTTTTTTTTTTTTTAAGAGAGATAGTCACTATAGGGAAAGTGCGCTCACTGGTTAGACAGAGACAGAGAGACAGATAGCGAGAAATCACACCCCCCCCCCGGGGGGGAATGGCCACACCACAATCCCTCCTTCTCCATTTTCCTCTTGGTATATTGGGCACACATGCACATATGCCTTGGATGAGTTTTAAACAGCCAGGTCTGGGACTTGAATCGCAGTTGACTACATGGGAGTCCAGCGACTTAACCGTTATACTGTCTGCTGGTCCTTAAGTTAGGGCTCTGAGAGAAAAAAGAAATACAAAATAAAGGGACTTAATTAAACTTAATCATTTGTGACCGGTCTTTATTTTCCTTCCCTTCCTTTCTTTCCTCCCTCGTTCTTCCTTTCCTTCCAACCTCCCTCCATCTCCTCTTCACCTTTTCCTCCTTTCCTTTCTTCTCTCCTTTATTTTTCTCTCTTCCTCTTTCATTTTTCCTTAGAAGAAATCTTACTTAAGTGCCTACCATAAGGCTAGCACTGTCACACACATTTAATGCTTCTCACAGGTCATTAAATCAGCATAGTGCCTAAGAGGCTAAACTCAACCATCAGCTAGACTGGGTTGAAACTGGTTCCACCCATATTAACCAAGAGGAATTATGAAACTGACAATGCTAAATTTAAATGTAATTTTGGCAAAAAACTAAAACTCAAAACTACATGTTTCAGTCTCCTTGCATCTTGTGACTAATTTTAGCTAGTGGAATATGAGCAGAATTTGTTTAGTTCTGCTCATATCCAGAATTTATGTGTATCGTTTCTAAGTTACGGTAGTTGTAACTACTGGCCGATTGACAGCAGTGGGATACTGAAGATACAAAACAGCAGACCCAGAATAAAGAGAGATTCTGGGTTTATGGAATGTCTACTTAGAGGAAAGCTGCTTAGGAGAGCTGCTTAATTAAACTATGCATGAGAAAGAAATTCACCCTCATTACACAAAGCCACTGAGATTTTTACATTACTTTTACATTCATTAATGGCAATTATCCTTACCTTGGACAGATTCCTTAATATCTCTAGTTTCCGATTCCTCATCTATAAAGTGGAGGAGAAATTAAGTCCTATTTCATAGAATCATTACAAATATTAAATGTGGAAAACAACCATTTATAGCCCCACCAAGACTGAGTGCCATTGATGTAGGAGGATTTTCCAAAGATAAATGAAAGCACAGTGGCCCAAAGAAAACATGTGCAGGCCAAAGCAACAGATGTCCACTGTATAAGTTGTCAAAGGTATACATGTCACAGTAGGGACTTCAATCCAAGCTATGTGTTTCTCAGAGCAAGCTGCCACTAACAGTTTTGACTGGTGACAGACTAACTTTATGACTGATAAATACCCCAAGTTTGTCTCCGAAACACATTTGCAAGTTAGAGTGAATGTCTAGTGTAAGTCAGGCTGTTGTTTGAGTTTTAGGTATTCAAATCAATGGTCTTCCTAGAAATAAAGCTGTTATGGGCTGTGCTTTGAAACTATAATCATCCTTCAAGTGTGAGTCGTATTGATTTACTCATTGCCTCCTACCATTTATGAAGTGAGGAATACAGTTTATTCATATTAGTTTTTTAAGATTTAGTAATCACCTTTAAGTACAGAAGATTAGCTTAACACTTTTGGCATGTATTCCAAGCAGCAGAATATACTCTAATTAGATCTGCAAAAGCTGTTACCTTGATTATCAGATATACTAATTATCTTGTCAGTCATTGATCTTATAATTATGAGGGAGGATGCTGCTATTTTCGAATGATCTGGACTAAATTCTGCCCTTGAGTTCAGGGATTCTAATTGAGTCCCAGCCCAGTCGATGTTTACATTATTCCTGCACACACAGTAATTAGCTGCATTTCCTTATTCTCAAGGCTTCAAAATTAAAACACTTTGCTACTATCAAAACACAGGTCTAAACCACCTAATCCCACAATCCTAACATAAAGGTTTAAATTTAAATCAATAAATAATAAGAAAATGGATATATATTCAGTCTCTAGTTAAATCAGCTTATTTTAATTAGTAGACATACATAGACTTTTTTCTTAATGTTTATCATAATTTGCACAAAGTTTTTTGTATCATGGTTGAAAAGATGATAATCTTTATTTTCTCTCATAGGGACTTTATGAAGAAATATACTTAACAGCACTATGCTTTAGATTTGCTCTTAGAACCTATGACATGTGTGCACTTTCTGTAGGTATAGAATTTTAAAGGTTTCACCGTGTGAATCTTCAGATTAGCAATTTCTTCTTCTTCATCCTGGTGGCACTCACAGGTCTTAAGACTCCTTCACGTTATAAGATGCAGTGCATGTCTTCTACCTCCGTAAAGAGCAGGAGAGTTGGCTGAATACGTAGGGATCAGCTATTTCAACTGCACACCTAATCTTTAAATCCTCCCATCACCGACTCTGCTCTGGTCTATTGGAACATTCTCAAATAAACCTTCGTTGTTCAAGTAGATTTTTATGGTGAGCTAAAAGTCTAATTTGCTATAATTTTTACCTATTAGTCTAACAGACATAATATGACCTCGTGAGAAGACATAATATAATTTTAAATCTTTTCCTCATTACTCTGCCGATGAGAAAAGATCATTAAGGTATTTGTATTAGATAAAAATGATAATATCATGATAGCTTGAGGTGGGAGTTTGGTGACCTGGATTTAAGTCTTATTCAGCCATTTAGTCCCTAGGTAATTTTTAGCAGATCTCTTAAATTTGTTTTAGCTTCAGTTTATTTATTTACTTATGTAGACATTGAAAACAGTATTACCATCACTATTTTTTACAATAGCTTATTTTTTATTTTAGTCTTTGATCTTTTTCTAATTATGAAAGTGTGTGTGTGTGTGTGTGTGTATGTGTGTGTGTGTGTGTGTGTATGTGTGTGTGTGTGTGTGTGTATGTGTGTGTGTGTGTGTGTGTATGTGTGTGTGTGTGTGTGTGTATGTGTGTGTGTGTGTGTGTGTATGTGTGTGTGTGTGTGTGTGTATGTGTGTGTGTGTGTGTGTGTATGTGTGTGTGTGTGTGTGTGTATGTGTGTGTGTGTGTGTGTGTATGTGTGTGTGTGTGTGTGTGTATGTGTGTGTGTGTGTGTGTGTAAGAAAGAGAGAGGCAGAGCAGAGATGAGATGGGGCAGAGAAAGAGATGATAAGCTCCCTCCATAGGACCTGATCATGCCATGATCCCCTTCCTCCAGTTCTCCAGCCCTCAGGCCTGAGCACTAATGTGTATGACCAGTGTGCTTCAGGCTAACCTGACCAAGGACTTGAATCAGGGCTGTTATGTGGAATCAGGCCTCTTACAAGCAACACTTTACCTCTGAACTGCCGAGTCAGCCCTGAAGTTACATTTTAAATTCAAGCTTATGACTATAATTTTTATATTGAAAATTTCTCTTTCCATAGGTAGTTTGTTGAGTTGTGAGAAATATAGAGCCATGTAGCTACCACCATAATCAAGGTCTTCTCTAAGAGAGTTCTCTTGTTTCCTTTTGAAATCCATTCTTTCAACCAATCTGTAGTCCCTGGCATTTATGTAATTTCTGTCTTTACACTTTGCCTTCTCCAGATTGGTCATACAGATATAGTTACATGGTAGATAGTTTTGTGTCTGGTTTCTGTCAGTTAGCTTCTGAGAATCATTTCTGTTGTAAGTATCTACAATTTTTTTCTCTTTGTAACCAATAGCACCGCATAAAATGCACGTACGGGGACTTGTTTCTTGATTCAATTGTTCATGGAAGAACTTTTGAGTTGCTTCCAGTTTTTGACTATCAGAATTTCTATGATAGCTTCTTTTTTTTATGGATATGTTATCATTTCTTTTGAGTAAATATCTAGGAGTGAGATGGTTGGGTTGTATGGTCATTGTAATACTGTGCTTATTCCTTCAGAGAGGGAGATCTGAACCTCTCCTGTGACTCTAGTGTCACACAGTGGTTTCCTCCTTCTTATGATGTCTGTCTCCGTCTTTGCTATATGACCACAGATGTTTTCAAGCCCTCTCTCCTTTCAATTTTTGTTAACATCTGGGCTAACTATAAGAAAACCTCCAAACCCGTGTGCTTCATTCCTTGGCGACGATGCAGAAGTTCAAACCATGCCATTCCCCTCACCTCGGCCTTATACCCTAACCACAATAACAAACAAAGCTATCCTCTCTTCCTTTGCGCAAGCATTTTATGCTTGGCTTGGATGCTTGCTCTGCCCTCCTCAGAAAACTCCCTTGTGTGAATAATAAACTTTTTTATATCCTCTTTATGTATGTGTGGTATCATCACTCCTGACATCTAAATCAATTTTGTTTGTTTTGAGAGAAAGATTTTTGCTACAGGGTGCATGTGCTCGCTCACTAGAGAATCAGAGAGACAGAAAGAGAGAGTTCACCCTCTCAGAGGGATGGCCATCTGCAATCCCTTCTCCATTCTTCTCTCAGGATTTAGGGCCTGTACGCACAGACACCCAGCACGAGATTTAAGCTGCTGGGTCTGGGACACGAACTGTGGTCGACTAGATGGGAATCAAGCAATGTAACTGTTAAGCCATCTGCTGATCCCAACATCTAAATCAATTTTGGATGGAGAAGATGGATCCCATCCTGAACAGAACTACCACAAAATAATGAGTATGGGTTTAACTTTATAAGAAAATATCAACTCTTTTTTTTTTTTGGGGGGGGGGGGGTTTTGACTATAGGGCACGGGCACTCGCCAGAGAGTGACAGAGAGACAGAAAGTGAGAAATCACCCCCCAGGGAGGATGGCCATGCCACAATCCTTTCGCCTCCATTCTCCTCTCAGGATCTTGGGCAGGCACACACACGCACCCGGTGTGAGTTTAAGCCACCAGTTCCGGACTCGAACCATGGTAGACTACATGGGAGTCCAGTGACATAGTCAATATGCTAACTGCTGGTCCCTCAACTCTGTTTTTAAATGACTATACCATTTTATACAGTTTGTGAATGTCTCAGTAATATTACAATTCTAATTTCTTTGCATTCTTTTTAACACTTAGTTTTGCAAGTTTTTTTTTCATTTTAATATAAATTATTACCTCATTGATATTTGAATTGGTATTTCCCTATTTACTAATGATATTGAGCATTTTTTCCCATGAAATAATTTTCAATCAGTCTATCTTCTTAGGTGAAATGTATTTCAAAATCATTGGCTACTTTTAGTTGAATATTTTTCTTTTTTGTTTCTGAGTTTTTGAAAATTTTCAAATAAAAAATATGTTCTGGATACAAATCTTTTATCAGATCTATTTTTCAAATATGTATTCTTAATTTGTGGTTTGTCTTTTTTATTCTCCTAGTAGTGGCTTGTAAAGAAGTTGTTAATTTTGATGAAGTGTTTTTTAAAATGGTTTGTACCTTTTTTTTTTTTTTGAGAGGTTTTCACTATAGGGCGCGTGCGCTTGTCAGACAGACAGAGAGAGACATAGAGACAGAAAGCGAGAAATCACCCGCCAGGGGGGATGGTCACACCGCAATCCCTTCTCCTCCACTCTCCTCTCGGGATCTTGGGCATGCACGCACATGCGCCCGGCGTGAGTTCTAAGCCACTGGGTCTGGGACGCGAACTGTGGTCGACTATGTGGGAATCCAGCGACATAGCCATTATGCTAACTGCTGGTTCCCAAAAATGGTTTGTACTTTTTGTATTATATTTCAGAAATCGTTGCCAAACCAAAAGTCACAAATATTTTCTCCATTGAGTCCTCTCAAATGTTTTAGGTATATGATAAATATATGCTCATATAATTAGATACATGCTTTATTTTGAACTAGTTTTATATGATTCAGTTAATGGAGTAAAGGTTGAGATTCTATTTTGGTTTTGTTTCTATTTTGTACATATTATTTTGTATAATTCTCAAACTATATTCTTTGTTTTCAAAGTATATTTTGTTGCTTCAGGTACTTTGCAGTTACATATATATTTTAGAATTAGCAAGTGATTCAAAAAGAAAAGACTAGGAATATTGATTGGTACTACTTTGAGTCTGTAGTCCAATCTGAATAGAACTTATGTCATAAAAATTTTAAATCATCTAGTTCTTGAATAAAGTATATTTCTTAATTTAATTACTTTCTTTAAATTTATTTCAGGAAAGTTTTATAACTTTCAGTGTAAAAGTCTTTACATTGTTTTTTAACACCACCTCTAGATAACTGTTGAATGTTTCTTTAATGCTATTATAAATGGCACCATTTGTTCGATTTTAATTTTCAATGGTTTATAACTGGTAAGTATAAAAACAATGAGTCTTCAAAAAGTTTACATAAAGTGCATATATGACAAACTGCACAGTCTTCAAAAATTTTTCTACCTAAAAAATACTTTATTTCTATTTTGATGAAATTTAATTTCATGTTTCATTTCCATTCTTTCCATTAAATTTTTGAAGTTCCCCTCATATTATTACGTTTATTTATTTATTTTTTGAGAGGTTTTTGCTATAGGGCATGTGCACTCACCAGAAAGACAGAGAGAGAGAGAGAGACAGAAAGCAACAAATCACCCCCTGGGGGGATGACCACATTGCAATCCCTTCTCCATTCTCCTCTTGGAATCTTTGGCACGCGCGCACACGCACTCAGTGTGAGTTTAAGCCACCAGGTCTGGACTTGAACTACGGTCGACTACATGGGAGTCCAGTGACATAGCCATTACTGGCTCTGCTGGACTGGTCCCAGGTTCTTAGTATTGACCTTGTATTGTGTTCCTCTAATAAGCTCACATATTGATTCTAATAATTTTTGTATATTCTTTTGGAAATAAAACTTTCATAAACAATCTTTGGTAATAAAATCTTTCTTTCAAATCAGAAAGTCATGAGTGAAAAAAGAGTTTTGTTTCTGCCCTGCTGATCTGCATGACTTTCTTGATTTATTGCACAGGATAAGGCCTCAGTATGATTTTGACCAAAAGGTTTTGACAAGATGCTCTTGCCTTGTTCCTGATCTTAAAGGGAATTTATTTAGCCTTTGCCCCTTCACTATATAATGTTAGCTGTGAGTCTTTCCAAATGCCTCTCATCAGATGAAATAAATTCCCTTCTTAGTTCACTAAGAGAATTTTTTAAAAAGAAATAATGAAGGCATATGGAATTTTATCATGTATTTTGTATCTATTGAAATGTTCTTAAGATTTTTCTTCTTTGGCGTGTTAGTATTGTAAATTATACTGATTGATTTTTTAAATGTTGAACTAACATTTTATTCCATGATATCTCACTTGATCATAATGTATTACTTTAAAATGTTGTAATCTGTTTTGGTAATACTTCTAAATATATTTCATATCTATGCACATGAGAAATATTGATCTATAGTTTTCATTTTTGTACTACATTATCTTTGGATTTAGTATCAGTGTAATGCTGGTTCCAAAAAATGAACTGAGAAATGATTTAATTTCTTCTATTTTTACAGAGTTTACGCATAGTTGATATTGCTTTCGTATTCGTTTGGTAGACTTCACTAGTAAAGTCATCTAGGCCAGAGTTTTCTTTGTGAAAGTTTTAAATTGTGAATTGCATTTCTTTAGTAGACAGGAGACTCTCCAGATTATTTTCTTGAATGAACATTAGCAGTTTGTATCTTTCCAAGATTTGGTTCATCTCATCTAAGTTATAAATCAGTGTTAATAATGTAAAATTCTAAAAGGAAAAAAGATAGATATAAGACATATGAAAAGCTAAATTTTTAATTTGGAATTGTTTCAAATCAGGACGAACTTTGATCTCTGTGGTGATCAAACCAAATTTTGTCTGTACTTACTTATAATTTTCTATTTTTCAAAGGAGACAGTTAAGAAAATTATTACAATAAAGAATGATGTATATTATGATAGGAAAAAGTTGTTTAAAATGTGATCAAATCTAGACTTTTTGTGAGGATTTGCTGATTTTAGTACCCCTGCTTTAGGGAACAATAGAATAGGGAGAGTGTTGAAGTAGAGGATAACAGAGAATTGACAGAGAGAGTTTTTATCTGTTTGATCTCTCCTCTAATAATACAGAACTTGGAATGATTAATCATCATTGTGGAAAAGATTAAAGGTATCAACTTTGGAATTAGGTTGATTTAGATTGAACTCCCATTATCCCCATTTTTCAGCTATGTTACTTTGCACAAGTAATATAATTTCAACAAGCTTTAGTTTTCCCAGATATAATACGGGGATAATAATGCCTACTTCATAAAATCATTGCAAAACATAATTTTTATACTCTAAATGATGTATAGCAATTATGTAAATAATAAAAATTAATAAATAAATAAATTTTAAGAATTAAAAGCATGAATAAATAACTAAATAAATAAATGAAAGTAATGGATTGGGTAGAATACCAGCTTTTGCTCATTTTAGTGTGGAGATAATATTCTTTTATATCTTTCAACATCTTAATGGGAAGCAAAACTCCCTGCCTTGGTGTTCCCTGCATCTGCAGTTGCAAATGTCTGTCTAACATGCAGTAGGATATACTTGTTCTGGAAACTTAGGAAATCAGAGACTCTTGGATTTCCCAATAGTCCTGGCAAGATCAGTTGTGTAAATATAAATTGTCCAAAATTCTTCCAAAGGGAAAAAAAAAAAAAAAAAACAACAAGAAGATTTAAAAAAAATTAAATCAAACAAAACTCATGCTTTCAGAATAAAGACTTTTTAAAATTCAAATTAACTCTAGAAAAATAAACATCAAATACCAGCAAGCTCTCTCTGACACATCTGTTTTCCTATTGCCAGGCTTCATAGAAGATGAGAATAGGTTAGGTGAAACTGCACTGAAGAGACAAGAAAGAAGTATTTTTTTAAGGTTAAAGCTGTTTTAAATTGAAAAATGTGAAAGAATACTGAAAATTTGAAACATTTGAAAAACTATGCAATAGGTCAGAATATTGCTTATAAGATAGATTTCTAGGGACCAGCAGTTAGCATAATGGCTATGTCGCTGGACTTCCATGTGGTCAACCGTAGTTCGAGTCCTGGACCTGGTGGCTTAAAACTCACACTGGGCCTGTGTGTGTGCGTGCCCAGGATCCCAAGAGGAGAATGGAGAAGGGATTGTGGCCTGGCCATCCCAACTGGGGGATGATTTCTCGTTTTCTGTCTCTCTCTGTCTGTCTGGCAAGCGCACATGCCCTATAGCAAAAACCTCTCAAAAAAAAAAAAAAGATAGATTTCAAAGATATATACCCCCCAAAAAAAAGATACACCCACAAGGTAAGAAAGCGGTCTTGAAATCTTCTAGGAGAGAAGAAAAAGATTAAAAGGAGAAGTAATTTTTGAGAATAATTTATTGCAAAGAGAAAGAAGCAAGGGGATACTACAAAGCAAATCACCAAACAAGTAAACAAATAAAGCATAAATAATACTATTGGGATAATTGGTAAAATTAAATGAGTAATCTAGATTATCTGATAGTGTTGTATCAAGTTAATTTCTTCTAAAATTATTTATTTATTTATTTATTTTAATTTCTAGAGGGCACATGCACTTACAAGACATACAGACCGAGAGAGAAAGAGAGAGAAAGTACCCCTTCAATGGGATGTCGTTATGCCACAATCCTTTTTTCTCCATTTTTCCATCCCATCAGGATTTTGGGCCCATGTTCACACACCCTGTGTATTTTTCAAGACTCCAGGGCTGGGATTCAAACTGTGGGTAGCTATGTGGAATCCATGTCCCTGGGCATAACTCTTAACCACTGTGCTGCAGGGCTGGCCCAGTGTCAATTTTTTGACATTAGTAATTTTATGGCAGCTATGGAAGACAGCTTTCTCACTTTAGGATACATATACTGAAGTGTTTAAGGAGAAATATTATAACATACCTGCAACTGAATCTTGAATAGTTCTAATGTTTGTGCTAAGGAGGGATATCATAAAGTGAGTATGGTAGAACACTGATATTTTTAAAATCTGGACTAAAGAATGTATGGGAATTCTAATTTTTAGTACTTTTCTTGAAATCTTTCTATAAGTCTGAATTTATGTCAAAAATAAACAAGAAGGGAACCAGCAATTAGCGTAATGGCTATGTCACTGGACTCCCACGTAGTTGACCATGGTTCGTGTCCCAGACCCGGTGGCTTAAAACTCATGCCAGGCACGTGTGCGTGCGTGCCCAAGATCCCGAGAGGAGAATGGAGGAGAAGGGATTGTGGTGTGACCATCCCCCCTGGGGGGTGATTTTTCGCTTTCTGTCTCTCTGTCTGGCGAGTGCACGCGCCCTATAGCGAAAATCTCTCCCCCCTCCCAAAAAAATAAATAGACAAGAAGAAATATTATTTCATGTCTAAAAGAAAGTGTCTTTATTCTCTATGTATGAAAAAAATGTACCCATGCTTTTGAATGCACTGTTTTAAAATCATAAAATGCATTTATTTTCAGTATCTGATTAATGCAAAGTTACAATTTTAAAAATAATCTCATTGCGAAAGAATACTCATTTATATCTTTACCACTTTTAATAGCATCATTAAGACAGGACTTTATTTATTGCTTAATATGCTTTGTATCTTCTTGCCTCAACATATTTATTGTTTCATTTTATTCCACACCTTTCAGTGACAGATATTGACACTGGGTCAAAAAATCTATGAGTTTTCTCTGAAAACTCTGAACTGTATTTTGAAAAATATATCAATTTTAGTACCAAGGAGGCAAATGGATTGTTTAGTTGTTAAATAATCTTAATGAGATGTCAACAGCAGAAAAATATTCTCAATCCTCAGCAAGGTCTTCAGGTAATGAAACATTGATTTTTTTTTTTAACCTCTAAAGCCATTTTACTTACTGTACAGGAAGTAAATGAAAAACAGTTATTTGTTTCCAAGGGCACAATCCATTTCAGATACTTAATTTAATAATTAAAATTAGTTATAATCTCTCTACCTTCATTAGCTATTTGTATAGCTAGCAATATTACATTATTGAGTAAATATCCTGAGATTATTCTCAAAGCAAGTTTCAGGCTAAATCCATCTCTTCAAATAAATCATTAGAAAAATTATGCTTGAGGGAAGCCTCTTTTTTTAGTTAGAAAATGCCTTATGATTCCAATAAACACAATGTAAAAGTATATTGGCCTAACTTATTTATTTTGATTCTTTCATTTAGTGAAATATTAGTATAATTTAAATTACTGTGATATTTGGGTCAAATAGTTGCAGTCTTTATGAGAAATAGTCAGAACCCAAAGCCTCTGTTAATTTAACCTCTGATATAAACATTAAAATGAAACAAATTTTTTAAATTTCTTATTTAATAAATTGGAAGAATAGCAGTTTCACATTGACTACAAAATTTGTTAAATAAAAGTTAAGCACCCTATGTTGGGGAAATGGCATTATGAGTCATAGTGAGAGGTATGGATTAGCTGAAGTATTTTGAGAATAGCAAGGAATTCGTAATCTCTAAATATAGAAACATTTCTAGAATGTCAAAACTTTGGGACCTATTATTTCAAAAGAGGTGAAAGCCACATTTTTCTCACAAAACTGAAAAACAGTGGCTGTTTTTAGTTATTTATATTTCCAAATGGAAGCAATTTCCTCTGTGTTTGAGGGTGACAAGCATAGAGCTTTGAGACAGAGTGTTCTTTGGTTTTTTGGATTCCAAGAGATCTTCTACACATGTTATTACCAGTTATGCCTTATCTCTGGTTTTGACCAGAAAAGTCCAATAGTTAAGTTGACTACTATTGGATAAGAAACTACCACAAAATTCAGTGACTTTAAACAAGAATCCTTTATCACTCTGTGCTATAAGATTTCTGGAGTCTGACTGATCTAGCCTGGCTTGGCTGCACAGTTCAGCTTCAGAATGCAGAGCCTGGGCCACACTGCTTCGTACTGCTTCTCTGTGGGTCGGCCTAGGCAGTTCAGTGTTTTTCTATCTGCCTGGGATAGCCAAGGCAACTCTTCCACTGCAGGGCAAAAAAAGTGACTGGAAAACTGTATTACTATTCATATCACCTTGGCCAACGTAAGTCAAATGGTCAAGTCCAAGGATGAGGGACAGACTGCAAAATCACAATGGCTGTGGAACAGCAGACCAAAACTCAGTGAGAATAACAAATATTGTCAAGTACATGTATAAAACAAAATGAAGAAAAGAACAAACAGAGAAAGGGAAAACCTGTAGAGCAAAAATTAACAGCACCCACCAGAATGTGGTGTTCTTTATAAAGATGAATATGGTATCATCCTTGATTTGATTATCATGCACTGCATGCACGCTTTGAAAAATCCATATTGTACTCCACAAAGATGTGCAACTAAATGTAAATAACAAATTATACAAAAAATGTAATATAGATAATCAATGAAGAATTGCAATAATGCATTTGTGTTAACATGAGAAATTACATGTTGTTTTAGAAATAATTTCTATTCCACGTATTTCCATATCAGTGCTTTCTGATGATAAAAACATTGCTGACTCACTAAGTTATTAAACATATAGGCCTAAGAGGAGGACTAGTTTTATAGACATCTATAAAAGTCTTTTTTAAAAAACATTCAATACCTGATTATTAACATATAATACTCATTTGATGGCCAAATTTCATGAGAGATTCAGTATTGGTACTTTTCAAAAAAAGGATTTTGGGGTAAAGACTATTAAGAAGTACCAAATCATCGGAAAACAATGGTCTCGGTACGACAGAGGAGGTAGCAAGCAGGAGCTTGTATGAAAGCTTTGTCTCCTTCCAGTCAGAACTTCCGCAGTTTGATTCTGGTGATAAGAATCACCATCCCTCTATTATAGTGGGAGAAAGAAACATTTACTCCAAGTTCCACAGATCGATATAGACAAAAGGGAAATCATTTTTGTAAACGGTAATTCTGACGCTTTGTTATATATGGAGAAAGTTAGAACTGAATGTTTCCTTCATGATTTAGTGATGATTTTCATATTTACACAGTCCTTGAAATGAAGTTTGAGTTGTAAACATTTGCTTTTTCTGTTTGGTCAAATGTTATAAATGCCTGAGTTATTTTGATTTTTTAGCAAATACTCCTAGGTTATTTTTACTGCTGAGAGTAGCTCTGTCTCAGATGCCTTATTGTGAACAGAATGCCTCTGGTCTAGTTACCAACACCTGAGGAGAGGGTTTAGGGTGACAACACATTAGGAAACGTAATGATGGTGCAGACACCCGCAATGACAAACAGCATCCACTTTAAGCAGTCGTGCACCATAGTGGCACTGTGAGTTCACAGGATCTGACTGTGACATGTTAGCTGTCAAATCCAAGTCACAGTTATAAGTATTCACAAGGCATTGATTCCTCTCATGCTGACAGGAGCATTTATCACATTTCTCTGAGGACAGGACTGATTTAATCACATAAGTTATACTCTGCACTGGAAGTCAGGATTGCTGGGATCTGAGATCTAGTCCTACTGTCCCATCATCTACCTATGGGATCTGTGGCAAGTTCAGTTTACAATTCTTTGCCTGTATAGGAAGAGAGTGGACAAATAAAGTTTATCAATTCATTTTCCACTCTAATAGTCAGTAAAGCTACTGTGTGGACATGGAGATTTGGGGGCATTCCTTTGACCTACACAAATCTGCTGATCCTAGTGCTTTCTCAAGTCATGTGTGAATGAACATAAAACTTCGATCTACAAAGGAGCACATTACCATGGGATTCCTATAAAATGAATACTTCAAATACTTAGGAAAAACATAAAAATATTTCTCTTAGAAAGATATGAGAGAGATTTCATTATGGCCTTTGAACTAGAGTTTAATAGATGAAAGCCACCCTCTTCGGTGGTTGATGACAAAGGGAAAGATGGAAGAGTCACTGAATTTGAAGATCAACTGGAACACTTGTCACTTTTTGATGGAAGAAAAAGTTAGCAGCTAAGTATTACTACTGTTTTCACTGAACTGGAGAAGAGTATCATTTGTGTAACAGTGTCAGGGCCAGCACATTGAGGTATGCAAATTGTGTGTTATGTAATTCCAGAGAATGTTGTTTCCTTGGTACCTACACGAACACCCTCCGAGTTGCCAGTGCAGAGCCTGTTCAACTGTGGAGGACCTGAAGGGTAATAGGTCTAAAATTGCATTTCTGTACACAGGAGCTCACAGGAATCTATTGTGGTAGGATGAAAACAGAGCCAGTTGCACGAGTGTGAAATATGCTAGCTAAATTTCAAAGCGCCCTCTGCTTGGTTTAATGCTCTGTTGCCAGTATCATGGAAGTCTTAAGAATCTTTGAACAATGGCCCTATCTTTCCATTTTTCACTTGGTACCAAAAATTAGGTAGCTGGTCCTAGATGGAGGGGGGTGGGTGGTGTTTAAGTCTATAAAGGCAGCAATCTAAAAGGACAGAAATAATTACTTTTCAACTTCTGACATCCATGATAGAATTTTTACAATATAGCCATTGGCTTGAGACAGTAAAGTAAATTTATACTTTCCTTTAGCACTCAGAGGCCAAACCTGCAAAACTCAGTTTACACAGTTTATTTGTAGACACAGAAGAAATGCTCCTGCCAAGTATGAGCAAGTGTTTATTGTCAATATTTACAACTCTAAGTCTGATCTTGGTTTTTCAGTGTAAGTGGCAATTTACTTGGGCCAGAGAATACCTTGAGTTTACTTTTGTCACAAATTTGCCTGAACTGATGTTTTTGTCACATGGCTTACTTTGATTTAAGCTATAGAGGTCAAGTCCAGTAGAAAAAAATTCATATTTGATTATTCTCCGTACTCAAAATATGACTATGTGTGTTTTATATAGCATACAAAAAATCTATAGCCTGTTTTTATGGGTAGTTTAAACACTTCATTTTCTTTTGTAGGGGACAGAAGAACTGAAAAATTCTAAGAGTGAGAACACTTAAATCGACAGTTTTGAGTTCTTAATAATAGATTAATATGACTAGCTCATTTAGTTTGTGATCCAAAGTGAATTTTGAAAGCTTAAATTATTTTCTTATTGCAATTAGTTGTTCAACTTACATTTAAGGAATGACCAAAATTAGCCATATTTTTAAAGAGGAGTTAGCTGTTGATTCCAACGTCTGAGTCATTGGTAACTGAGTAATCTGTCTCCCATATGTGGAGCTAGGGTAGGAGACAGAGAGAGGGGAAAAGTGAGAAAAGATGAATATGGAGAAGATAAGGTTGAGCAAGTTACTATCTCTAAATCTGATGATGACATGCGAGTCTTAACAGACTAGATAAAGGTTTTTCAATCTCTGGACTGTTAACGTTGACATTTTGGGCCAAGTAATTCTTGAGCATGTGCATGGAATGAGTATTGGGAAGGAATGTCTGCATTGT
The DNA here is from genome assembly GCF_000334495.1 of Tupaia belangeri chinensis. NCBI lineage: Eukaryota > Metazoa > Chordata > Mammalia > Scandentia > Tupaiidae > Tupaia > Tupaia belangeri. The sequence goes on from NW_006160061.1 coordinate 3,497,475, forward strand.
AGGATTTAACAACATCCCTGGCCTTTACATATTTTTAATTACGTTACTGGCTCACCTCTTCCTTAGTTGTGAAAATAAAAAATGTCTTCAGATATTGCCAAGGGTCCGCTGGGGGTGAGGGGCACAGGGAGTGTCATGTGAAGGCAGTAACATCTTCAGTTAAGAACCACTGGGCTAGGGCCAACCCCATGGCCTAGAAGTTAAGGGAGTTGGATCCCATGTGGCTGACCATATGGTTCGAATTCCAGACCTGGCAACTTGGAAAAAATACTAGGCACATATATGTATATGTCCAAGATCCTGACAGGATGGAGAAATTGAGGAGAAGGGATCATAGCCTAACCACAATGCTTTGTGCAGTGCTTTCTCTCTTTCCATCTTTCTCTCTGTCTCTCTCTAGCGAATACATGTGCCCTCTAGAAAAAGGAAAAAATAAAGATAAAAATATAAAAGAACCACTGGGTTAGACAGAACTAAGGATACCTAGGAATACTGCTTCTCCCTCGCTAAAGACTATAAGCAGTACCAGTGGTCTTTCTGGTTCCTCTTCTCAGGCTGATAGCTTAACTGCACTTAAATGTGGAAGAGGTAACCCAAAGAAGATGCGCATATTCCCCTGAGACTTAGAAGTACTGAGCTGACCCTTCCCCAGGGCCTTCCCACAGATGAATTTGTTTTGGGCTTAGGATGGGGGTGGTAGAAATTATTCCATGCTATGGGCAGCTTCAGTTCACCTGTCCCCACTTTACTCAAGCGATAGCAGGTACTGTAGTAAACGATCATTATCTCAAAGAGCCCTATCTATGAATGCGCTGAGTTATCAACATGAGTTTTAGCTTTGTTAATGATGAAATAAAAAGGTCCATCCCCTTATGTTTTGTTTCTGCTTATATTGCTGTCCTTTATTTGCAGAACATTTGGTTCACAGAGTTTGGAAGGATCTGCGTATTCCCTAGACCTTGGGATACCTGAGAACTTAAAGAGATAGCCCAAAGAAAAAGTGATTTTTAATTTCTCCTAATATTTAGAACAGTCACGATCAACTTTAAGTGTGCCTAATTACCTGGAATATTTGAATGATTTGCCCTACTGTCATTCAATCAAAATCTACTGTAATTAGTTTGCTTTTTTGGTTAGTAACAATATTATTATTGTTTAATGTTTGGTTCTGTGTTTCTCTGACATTGGGACAATAGACTGGCCATATCATTAAAAAAAAAAAAAAAAAAAAGAAAAGAAAATAGAAAACAAAAGTGAAAAATTTAACCAGTACAAAGAAGAATAGTAATAGGTTAGAACGCTTTTAAACTTTAGCATAAGGAGTTTTTCTATAAAATAATGCTTTTTCTTTTCTTTTTTTTATTTAAGAAACTTTTCAGTGACCTAATATGTGAGTGTGAAATGGTTATATACTATTTGTTATTGAGAGAATGTATATCTTAAATAACTTAACCATTTCCTCTGAAATATTTGAATTGATGCTTCCATCTATTCAAAGTAGTTAATCCAGGGTAATGCAGTGTAATTACTCAAATATCACAGAGTTAGACAAAGGCAAGCTATCTAATGTGACTTGATTCTAGGTTTTGGTTCCTTCTCATTTTACTTATTTTCTTTGTGATATAGATTATTTTTAAATAAGGTTTGACTACACTTCTAGAGGCTCAGCTAAAATGCTTGTTTCAAAATATAAACTAGGCTTCTTGGTATATAAAAGTACACTTCATTTTAGGTGCAAGGAAAATGCAAATAGAGAAGTGTAGAGACTTGCCTGAGTTTTACAAAGTGAGGAGCTCTAGCCAGGACAGTGGTGCATGTCGTGCCACTTCCAATAGTTGGCATCACTCCTATGGCCAGAGCCTTCCTAGCATCAGCATGAGAAAAGAGTGTGTCAGAGTTCTATTCTTCTAGAACTCTTGACTTCTCAGAACACTGGAGTAGGCCTCATATTTTATAGTCTGTATTTGACTGTATTATCTAACATTAGCATCAAATAACTGAATACAGATCAGGAAACAGGAGGCACTAAACATAACTAAAAATTTTTTTTGGAGAGGTTTTTGCTATAGGGCACATACACTCGCCAGAAAGACAGAGAGAGACAGAGAGATAGAAAGAGAGAAATCACCCCCCCCAGGGGGGATGGCCATGCCCCAATCCCTTCTCCTCCATTCTCCTCTCGGGATCTTGGGCACGCACACACAAGGGCCTGGCGTGAGTTTAAGCCACCGGGTCCAGGACTTGAACTGCGGTCGGCTACATGGGAGTTCAGTGATATAGCCATTATGCTAACTGCTGGTCACAGCATAACTAAATTTGACTGAAAGACAAAATTTCACCCATAAATGATTTTACTTAGTGTTTTCTGGCTATGTTCTAAAAAAGGAAGAAGTAAATATTCCAAATTAGGAGTCCCTAGTTTGTTTCTGTAGTCTGACGTCAATAACCTATATGGATTTATTCATTTCTTCTGGGGTTCTTTCCATTCCTTAGTCTTGTTTCTTCTAAAACAAATCCTATGACATAGCAAGATCACCAACAGAATGCCCATGAATGATAATCTGTGGTGCAAATGAAACTGTGGGGAAAGAGGGGCCTTCCTGCACTTGTGGTTGGGCTGTATATAGCCTAATTAAAATTTAAAATATATATGTCCCCTTGTCTAAAAATTCCAATTTCTGCATGTATTCATTAGATATAAAAATACTAGTATTTAGACATGTGTTAAGAAATTTATCACAAGGTCAGCAGGTGGCATGGTGGTTGAGGCACTGGACTCCCACATGGTTGACTGCAGTTCAAGCAATTCAAATAATGGACTTGGCAGCTTGCTTTCTCTGTCTCTCTTTCTCTGTCTCTCTCTGTCTCTCTTTCTCTGTCTCTCTCTGGTAAGCACATGTGCCCTACATCAAATTTAAAATAATAATAATGATAATAAATAAAATAAATAATTCTAAAAAAAGTAATTTATAACATTATTGTTTTGGGTAACCAAGGACTAGAGACAATGAAAATAGTTGTCAACAATAGTGTAATTGAGCAATTAGGCAATTCATATTTTAAAATCCTGTGCACCTTTTTAAAAGGATATAGATCAGGCCAGCAGAGAGCATTGAGGTTAAGGCACTGGATCCCACATGATCATCTACACAGTTTGAGTCCTAGACCCAATAGCTTGAGAATTATGCTGAGCCATGTGTGTGCTTATCCCCAAATCCAGAGAGGAGCATAAAGGAGAAGGTATTGTGGTGTGCACATCCTACCCAGAACGTGGTTTCTCATTTTTCCTTCTCTCTTTCTCTGTCTCTTTATGGTTAGCACAGGAACCCTGTAAAGAAAATTTACATAAATAAATAGCAAAAAGGACACAGATCTCCATGAACTGACTTGGAAAAAGTATTGATGATGCATCTGTAAGGTGAGACAGCAATTTATAAAATGGAAATATAGTTTTATTCCATTTGATATTAAATTCTTGTATTTGTGTATTTTATGCTTATAATAAACAAGGGAAAATATAGATGACTATATCACACATGAGCTGGAGAGAAAGGAAGAGAAAAAAATTATTACTTTTTCTCAAGATGTAACCGTACTATTTGTTTATGTATAAGAAATATTTTCCCAACATTTTATTACGAGAAATTTAAAACATGGCAAAGCTGAAATCATTTTACCATGTGCATCATATCCATGCCACTTTATACCCTGCCCTATTACCATTTTACTGTATTTGCTTTGTCATATATCTATGCATCTGTCCACCTGTCTACCTGTTCCACATTCTACTCTATTTTCTTGATGCACTTCAAAGTAAATTACACACATCAGTCCATTTTTTTCTAAATATTTTACTTTGCATAATAAATGACATTTTAATAGAAATATAAATTCAATGCATTTTAAAGAAAGCTATGGGATCTCTGGTTTTGGTTTCACTCACTGTCTCTTTCTCTGTCTCTCTCTGTCTCTCTTTCTCTGTCTCTCTCTGGTAAGCACATGTGCCCTACATCAAATTTAAAATAATAATAATGATAATAAATAAAATAAATAATTCTAAAAAAAGTAATTTATAACATTATTGTTTTGGGTAACCAAGGACTAGAGACAATGAAAATAGTTGTCAACAATAGTGTAATTGAGCAATTAGGCAATTCATATTTTAAAATCCTGTGCACCTTTTTAAAAGGATATAGATCAGGCCAGCAGAGAGCATTGAGGTTAAGGCACTGGATCCCACATGATCATCTACACAGTTTGAGTCCTAGACCCAATAGCTTGAGAATTATGCTGAGCCATGTGTGTGCTTATCCCCAAATCCAGAGAGGAGCATAAAGGAGAAGGTATTGTGGTGTGCACATCCTACCCAGAACGTGGTTTCTCATTTTTCCTTCTCTCTTTCTCTGTCTCTTTATGGTTAGCACAGGAACCCTGTAAAGAAAATTTACATAAATAAATAGCAAAAAGGACACAGATCTCCATGAACTGACTTGGAAAAAGTATTGATGATGCATCTGTAAGGTGAGACAGCAATTTATAAAATGGAAATATAGTTTTATTCCATTTGATATTAAATTCTTGTATTTGTGTATTTTATGCTTATAATAAACAAGGGAAAATATAGATGACTATATCACACATGAGCTGGAGAGAAAGGAAGAGAAAAAAATTATTACTTTTTCTCAAGATGTAACCGTACTATTTGTTTATGTATAAGAAATATTTTCCCAACATTTTATTACGAGAAATTTAAAACATGGCAAAGCTGAAATCATTTTACCATGTGCATCATATCCATGCCACTTTATACCCTGCCCTATTACCATTTTACTGTATTTGCTTTGTCATATATCTATGCATCTGTCCACCTGTCTACCTGTTCCACATTCTACTCTATTTTCTTGATGCACTTCAAAGTAAATTACACACATCAGTCCATTTTTTTCTAAATATTTTACTTTGCATAATAAATGACATTTTAATAGAAATATAAATTCAATGCATTTTAAAGAAAGCTATGGGATCTCTGGTTTTGGTTTCACTCACTGGACTTCTTGGCTCACTCTCCTCTCCATCCTGAACCCCTGTAATAGGGCTGGCTGAGATCTAAAATATGAAGGGACAATTGGATGTCGAGATTCGAGAGTAGAATCTCAGACATTTTAGAAAAATATTTTAACTTTATTTTGATTATATTATTATTTTTCAAATATTTATTGTAATTTATGCTTTACATATACTCATTATACATCTTTGTAGGGTACAGTACAGTTTTAAAAATTATACTAATACTCTTTCCTGCACCCTTTGGGATTCATAGACTGGCATACGTCTTAGCAAATGCTTTTTGGAATTCAATATAAACAGTATGCACATTGTAAAAATGTGAATGAGAGATCTCTAAGGAGATTTTAGACTTTTGGAGACATAGAAGATGTTTTTCTCAGAGTTTATTTGCTGAAAATAGATTTGGCTCTTTCTAAGCAGATATGACTTAGAGGACCACTGGGAAGGCTGGGGAAAAATCTATGTTGAGATTAAAGAGCACATTTCCAAATTCATGAAATAAAATTGGGCTAGGAGAGGTGCTGCCTTTGCCATAAACAGAAATAACTTTTTTTTTAAAAAAAAAGAAACTACTATAGAATCAGAAACATGTCTCTGAGACTGCTTGTGTCCTTCTTCAAAATGCACTCTTCCTCTCCTCTAGTCACACAACCAAACACAAGCATGTGTATACACACACCGAAGAGGTAATCTTATTAACTGCTGAAATGTCAGAGCCTAACACAGGACCTGATATGCTATAGATGTTCAATAAATATGCAGTTATGAATAAATAAATGAATACATCTTCAAACTCTGAAGAATTTTATGGCAAGCTTAAAGCTCTAGCCTTGGCATAATTCAGTGAACGGTGTGGTCTGAAAGCTTGGAAAGAATGCTAACACATATAGAATGGAGTAAAGAGCTTTCTCTAAAGAGAGAAGTGTTCTTGCAAATAGGATAGCATGGAAGGTGAGGGGGACTTGGGAGCTTGCTGTTGTTCATGGTGAGTATGCTGAAGAATTAAAGTTGGAAATTAAGGTTAGATTCAGATTGGGCAAAATCCCAAATACTATATATGGTAGGATATTAGTAATTCAGTAAGCAAGGTGACAGCAAAGGCCTTTTTCTGTTTTTGATTTTTGCTTTAGTAGTGTACTGGCAGTGTGGAGGAGAAGAAAATTGGAGATGAGGGAGGATGGGGTCAGAGAGACCTGAGGCTGTGTTAATTACTTAAAATGGATATTTAAACCAGGCAGAGATGAGGGCCAGATTTGAGGGATACTTTGGTCATCAGCAGCCTTGCTACAGACAGGGATACTGTCCAGCCTAAAGCCTTTGGAGGGCAACAGTGGGAAATGTTGGCATACATGCCACCCTGAGAATCCAGGGGGAAAAAAAACATAAATATAATTCCAACAGACTATGAGTCAGGGAGGAGCACGGTGGCATGGACATGTGACAGACAGAGGGGGATAGGTCTTAAAGCACTGTGCAACTAAGGAAGAATTTCAGAAGCATTTGATAGGGAATAAAGCTCTTACTGAGCAGGTAAGGCATATAGTCACAATGCTATCACCCTCTTTCAGTGAGTTTTAGTTTACTTTTGCTTATTTGGAGTACAGTGAATAAAATAGATTAAACTCATAAGAAAAATGGAGACTCAGGGTTAAGGTGAATTTATATGAAAGTCCATATGTGGTTGAATGAGTTGTTGGTTTATTTATATCTCATGCCATTATCTTCATATTGGAGACAAAGAAGTAGATACCAGAAGAGAAAAATGTTTTCAGTAATCTAAGGTAGTTCATAGCGGGGCACTAAGAAAATACGAAGAGGATGGATACTGTCAAGACATGTGATAAAATGTAAATTAAAATACATGAATACAAAGAATATAGGTTGATGAATTATTAAACGAAGTTTAAAAAATGAAAAATGGAATATAAGAAAAGCTAGCAGAAATATTTTAGACTAAAGATTATAAACATATGGAATTACATCATAAGAAAGCTAACTGAATCTGCACACAAAGTAATTAGTTAAAGAAAGACATCTGGAACAGGAGAGAAAGAAGAGAAGCACAGGAAATAAAAGGTAGGTTTGAGATAAACTAGACTATATTGCTAAGGCCAGATTTCCTTTTCTCCCTTGTTTGACATATATTATGTCTTGCTTAACCACAATTCCAAATATTGCACATTTCAACATGTTGTATTTGCTGCTGGGAATATTCAGGAATTACACAAACATATCTGCCAAAGCAAATGATTCCAAGACAATTGACATGATCTGTTTCTCATGGCGAACTCTGCAGGAATCTAGTTTCTTGTAATGAGCTATATCTTATGTTTGCAATTAAGTATTAGGGGCCACGGCAACAACAAATATGGTTATAGCATGGTTTTCTAGAGCAGCAGACATTGTATTTAGTAAAATATACCACCACAAATATCTTTTGCCACATTTTCTTTGTCATAGATGACATAAAATAAGGCAATTTTGAGGATGAAGGACAGAGGTATATTACCCTGCTGTTTCTCATTACTATGACTGTAATTACAGCTGTGTGAATGAAGAGACCATCTCATTTTTATATGGATTGCTCTAATTTATGTTTGATTTAAACTTCAGCATGTGCAATGTCTTTGTTGATACCAAATGGCTACTTAGATGAAGAGATCTGGGACAAACACTAAAGGTGTGCTCAACCCCATCTATTGCTCCCTCTGATTGGTTAGATTTTGGAATCATCAATAGCCATCATTTTCCAGAAGGACAAGAGGCTTAGTAAATAAACAGTTTATATGCTAAAAAATATTCTTTGGTCTTGATTAAGAAAATATTGCTTACTCACAGGGAACTTGTGAAACCAAGTTCTTGGCTGTTTATGTTATGCAGCTAAATCCCCTCTGACATGAAAGTGACGGTGATATGTAATCACTATGGTGTGTGAAACAGCCTTGCAAAGACCTCTGTGGTTGGGCTTGGTCACATCCAAGGTTTACTGATGAAGTACGTGTCATAGACTTTGAGAAAACTTTGTATCCAGATTGGTGCCAAATTGATCAAAATCTGGTCCAGATCGATTGGATTGATGACAAGCTATTTTCTCTTTTAACCTTTCGAAGACTGAATATTTTGAGAGAATGGGAGACATTTGAAATTCACATTATTATAGTCATGTGTTTATTTAATAAGTATTTACTATGAAGTTGCTAAGGGCTAGCCCCTATGCTAAGTAGTATAAACATAAGAAAAAATAGGAAGACTTTTTAGCCTTTGAAAATATGAGAGTTTAATGGGAAAAGGAGGCATGCAAATCTCCTAAACAACAACAAAATATCAGAAGTAGCATATACGAAGACTACTTATACAAAGTGTTGTGGGAGCACAGATAAAGGCCAATTATTTATTCCTCAGTGAAATTTGGAAAATTTTAAAGAAATTATATTTGAGTTGAGTGGGTTAAAATGTTTAGAGAGCAGAGAAGTAATGAGTATTCTAGGAAGAGGAAATGATAGCTCACTAAGATATCAGGACCTGGGGGGGCCAGGTGGTGGCACTTCAGTAAAATGTGAAGGCAAATCTCACTTAAGATCCCTGGTTCAAGCGGAGAGATCTTCCTGAGTATATCGGGAACATACTGGGGCTGGTTGAAGGCTGAGGGTAGACTGTGGTATTAGAACTCTGTTGGGAATTCTATCTCTGTCATTCATAGAGTAAATTAAAAAAATAAATTTTAAGAGAAAGATAATAGGACTCTAACCCATGAGAATGGATATTGTAAATCATAGCAGTAAGTTGTCATTAAACAAGGGCTGAGAGCTGGCCACATCCAACAGGTGAACTTTGTTGGACTGGAATATGAAGCATTGTCCAGGGAACATGGTCAGCCGAATGGATGCATCAAACATCAAAACGTTATATGAGAAACCTGGTGGGTGAGCTGGCATGCGAAAAAGATGCCCGATAAGGGCAAAGACAGACCAATGAAACTAAATCTTGCCTTCTTAATATTTTTTCTTAGCATTGGTCCTAATCTATTTCAGCTCACCAGAGTCCATGTTTCCAAGTCAAGATGACATTAAAAATATGGAAAGATCAAAATCAATACCTATGGCTCTGAGAAAGAGCTGAACTCAGCATGTACCACAGAGGGTGTCAAGATTTAACTCTAGGCCTTTTAAATCCTATAAAGTGATGAGTTTTGAAAGCATGCTGTGTCTGCTCTAGAATTTCAAGTAACTGTTGTGAAAGTCAAGGCATACTCTGTCACTCCAGGTTTTCCTAATTTCTCATAGACAGTGTTAGTTTATCAAGTCAAATAATTTGTCTTCTCGCTTTGAGATTTTTGGATTGCATCTGCTCTAGAGAAGTGAAAAGTCACATTGAGGTCATGAAGATTTTGTCTTTGAATAACAGCCACTGACTATAGCCAGGCTCTCAGAGAAAGTCTAAAGAAGAACACATTGTTAGGGTATTGTGAAGCATCATAAAAATATGCCCCCAAATTTCTACATTTCCAAAGTGATATTTAGATGCCAAAAACAAGATTACATTTCTTGGAATCAACACAATTGCTAGAGACTTCTCTATGAAAATAGACAAGTGTGAACTTGTTTTAATTAAAATTTTTTAACATGAGAATCTGGCTCATGTGTATGGAAAATAAATGAAAATATAAAACAATGAATACTTTCATTAGATGTAAGGGAATTTTTCCAGAAGATGGAATAAAATTGCCTTTTTGTTCAGAGACAGAAAATGAATCTGTAGCACAGAGTATTATCCTCTCTGAACAATAGAATTTCTACATATTTTAGTATAAAGGAAACTTTTGTCCAAGTTATCATCAATTTTAGTTTCTGATAATGACATGTCTTGCTTTACCGAGGACTATGAGGAGGCTATCTTGAAAAAAGGACTTTTCCTGGGCCCTTGAAGAAAGTTACACTGTGAAGGCCAGGCTGCATTCTCGAATCTATGATTCTACTCCATGTGAGAACTGAACTGGATTAAGTTGGCAGTAGTGGATTTGAAACCACCCCTGTCCGCCTCCAATATTCTCCTTGTCTGTCTCATCCTATGGCTTCTGTGTGAAAATTCACCTCCTGTTTAGAACCTGACCTTGCCAGATGGTTTCCATGCTGAGCCCTAATGGTTCAAGCCCTATTCTGGGAAATTGGGAGAGAGAACTTGAGAAGTGGCAAACTTCTTCCTGGTGAATAAGGATTGTGATAGGTTCTTGAGGCATGTATTGATGTGAAAAATGTTTTCAATATCTTACATATATTAACTATATTATTCTTCACTGTGGTCCAATGATGTGTGTGCTATTAACATCCCTTCCATTTAAAAAATTATTTTCCCAAAGCCATACAACTAGTAGCTGGTGAGGCTGATATTTGAAGCCAAGTTATCTGACTCCAAAGCATGTACTTTTCACCATCATGTAATACATATATTCATATATACATGTAGATAATGTGTTTCATTCCCTTTACCTGTAACTGCCTAACCAGCTCTCAATGGTCCGGAGATTGCTTGGCTATTTTATAGGTTGTTGCAGCATCTTGCTCTTCTCATAGTATTCTTTATTAATATGAAAATTTCGATTTCATATAAGCACATTTGGGGAAAAATTAAGTCCATTTATTCAGTAGTTACTGTGTTCCTACTCTGCCCGAGGCATCATTTTAGAAAATGAAAAAAAAAAAAAGATATAGACATCAGACTCTCTGATCTTGAGTTGCTTAGTATCTAAACAAAAGGTCAGATGAGATGTAGAGTATGAAGAGGTATACAGAAAGTGTGGAATGGACCTAATACAGAAGTAAAAGCATTTTACTGCAGAAAGTAAGAAAAGGACTTTGGGAAGGTTTTATGGTGTCAGAAGGATTTTGGCAGCAGAAACAAATGTGTATTTTGTTGTAGCTATCCCTCTGTACCCTAAGGTTCTTTTCCCGAAAATTTTCAGTCAGGTGACCTTCTTAAATTTGTAGTTCTAAATATCTTTTTTACCCCCTTGCACTTTCCAGAGTTGAAATTTTACATCAATATATGTGGTATCTGATTAATGTCTGTCTCCCTCATTGGCTTGTATATTGCTTAGGGGAAGAGACTATGCTTGTTTTGGTTGTGTTTGAATCTCTAAAATACTTGGTCAGAATAAGTCCTAAACACATACTTCATGAGCCAAAAGGGCAAAGAATAATGGTAGGAAGAGAGACTATGAAATAAGGCACAAAGGCAGAACAGAAGGGATTCAGTAAAGGAAAGTCAATTTAGAGAAAGCTGCTTGGGATCGCTATTGGGATGGAGATCATACTAACGAAAGCCTTGAATGCTTGGATGATGTGGTTGTTGTTAAGCTGGGAGCACTCCTGGGGAAAGAACAGCAGAGCAGCAATATGATCAGAGCTGCAGGCATATCGGGGATCAGCGTAGAAGACCATTGACAAGGAACATCATATGGTCTGAGAGCAGTTTCTAACTGAAATCATGGTCTCCTCTCCCACTATATTATGACCTGTTAAAGGATGAAGGCCATACCAGAGCTTCATTCCTTTCTCTCTGGGCCATGTGAATTGTCTTTTCTTCTTTATAAATTTACCAAAGACAGGAACTGGAATTCCCCACCACTTATCACTTAGCAAATAGTGATGTATATTTTACAATAAAGGGGTCCTTGTTACAAGACAACCCTATTTGTGTCAAGGAGAAAGAAAAGACCACCTATATACTTAGCAGACCATGTAGATGGCTCTAAACATACCCTCTTTTCTGACATAGTTTACCATCATTTGTGCTCCGCTATCTGGATTGCAGAAAAGAAAGGGGGCACTACTAGCACAAAGGCTGTTTGCGAGATCCCCAAACCCAGAGACTCCAACTAGTTTTTTCATCCGTTTATTATCTTTATCATCCCAGTTTATTCACAGTTGATATACTGTCATTCTGCATGACATATTTTGGGTCAGATTGAGCTCAAGATCATGAGGAGATATTCAGGAACAAATGTTTAGCAGGTGATTGGCAGTATGATTTTAGAAAGAGACTTTAGAAAGAGATTCTTTTTTCTAAGGACAGTATTTTTGTTTTAGTTTTTTTTTTTCTTTTAGAGGTTTTTGCTATAGGGTGTGTGCGCTTGCCAGAAAGAAAGAGAGACAGAGACAGAAAGCGAGAAATTACCCTCAGGGGATGGCCACACTGCAATCCCCCTCCTCCATTGTCCTCTCGGGATCTTAGGCACTCACGCACACATGCACCCAGCATGAGTTTAAGCCATTGTGTCCGGGACTCACACCGCAGTCAACTACATGGGTGTCCAGCGAAATAGCCATTACGCTAACTGCTGGTCCCATGGACAGTAGTTTTATAAGGACAGTAGAGAGTTTTAGAGAAGTCATGAGAGAAGAATAGAAGTGCCCTAACAGTTTAAATTAGGTCATTTAATGTCCTAGTATTTAAGAGGAAAGGACAGTCTAAGCCAGAGACCAATACCCTCAAATCCTATAGATAAATAAGAAGATATGCGGTTTAGAAAATCTTGCTGGATTTGATTACAATGAAAGAGATATGTATGTGAAGCCTAAGTCAGATTGTAATGGATTAAAAAGTGAAACCAAATCCTCAGAGGATATGAATGTAGACTAATTTTCAAGAATATTGACAGTGAAGGAAAAGAGAGTGTGTTAGTGAATATTTGATGGGTCAACTCTATACAGAAAGAGAGAAAAAGTTTACAATAGAAGTTTCAATTATAGGTAGGATGGATAAGACCATAGAGATTAAAAAAAATAAGAGGACAAAATATGCATGAAGAGAAAATTATTCATAAGATTTTCTTTAGACTTGTCATTAAAGCAGTGTGATGACGATGAATTTTTACAATTAGGAGTAGTTACGCTTCTTCTTTTGAGTCAGGAGACATAAGATAAAAATGGTAGAATTTTTTTTTTAAGTTTCTGGAGAGAAAAAGTAACATAAAACTTTGTGTTGAATTGCTTCATTTTTATCAGTAATAATAAGAAGCAATAATAAAGAGTGAATATTCCTATTAATGGTTTTTTTTTTGTTATTGTTATTTTTTGCATTCTGATACTTTGAAATCCAGTGCCTTGCTGATTCGAGAGGGACTCCACCTCCCAAGATTAGCCAATTCTTAGAGATAGTAAACAACACACTAGGAAGTGTGCTTTTGAAATGTATATGAACCATATATCTGAACTCTATGAGAGAAACTGAAAGATTCAAAGATATAAAGGCATGGATAGCAACTGTGGACACTAGAGACAGCATGGGAGTAGGGTGGGCAGCGGGGATGGGGTGGGAAGGAGGGAGGCAAGAGGGTAAAAAAGAAAGCAAGGGGGCCAGCAGGTGGCATGGTGATTAAGGGCACTGGACTCCCATATGGCTGACAACGGTTTGAGTCCCAGACCTGGCAGCTTGCTTTCTGTCTCTCTCCCTATCTTTCTTGCTCTCCCTATCTTTGTCCCTCTCTGGTCAATTTAAAATAAATAAACAAATAAATAAAATATATAAATTAATTATTTTTAAAAAAGAAAAGTAAATCATTAAACAGACACAAAAGTGGAAAATTATGTGTTGATGATGATGTATATGGTAATATCTTTGACTGGATGGATATGCTGTGCATTCATGCTGGAAAGATTCTTTTTGTATACTGCAAAGATGTACAGAGATGAAATATAAATAAAATAAGAAAATTTTAAAAAAGGCCATTAAAATATTCAATAGGTTTTTATTAAAAAACGAAACAAAAACACAAGGCATACAAACCAATCTAGAGCCTGTATACCAACTACTTCCTTTATCAGACTCTTGCACTCTGCACTGTGATCCACCTCTCCTAAGGCCTAGATATCAAACAACGAGAAACAGCCCCTATGCCCTAGAACATGCTGAAATGATTTTAAATAGCTAATCCTAAACCTACATACCCTGCCTCACCCCCTTGCTGAAGAAACCACAGTAAAGATTCTGCCTGGTTCCCCCCTTGCTTCCTGACTGACCCTGGTACTCCTCCCTGTGGCTCCTCCTGTGCTGGGTCTTGCCTCTTCTACGTGGGACCTGTGATCAACAAGCTGCGTTTTCAGTGGCAATCATTACTGGATATAAATAATGATGAAACCAGTGAAAGCAATACCTTGTCATTGTATACATTACACTTAATGTACTTAACTTATAAAGCAGAGCGGCTTGAATAGCAGTTTGCAAAGGAAAAGGAATGATTGCTCTGATTTAAGTTTCAAGGATTTTATCACTGCAGACATCTTGTGGTTGTCTGAACAATCATAAATAATATCAAACAAATGCAAATAATATATAAACTTGTATTTGTATTCTTAAATACAGAAGTCACAGCAAGTGTCAAATTTGAAACTCTCACGTGATCCATGCATTTTAGTTCTAGAGCTTGTAAAGAGAGAGCAGGACAGTGAACAGAGAGCTTGATTGGACAACCAGCGTTGGTGGGGCATCACCTCCCCCCTCTCTGACCTCTTACAGAGTCAGCAACTGAGCAATGCAGCCCTACTCGAGCTTCTCAAATGACAGGAATGTCATCTCTGCCCATTCTATTTGCTCTTAGTTCATGGCACGAAACACATTTTGGAAGTAATCTTTTTTTTAAAAAAGAGAAATCTAAAAAAAAAAAAAAAAACAACAAAACACAAAAGCAAAAACACTTCCAGATAAAACATTTTATCTTTAAGATAAAAATAATTAAATTATTATTTACAAGGAAAGAACAGAGAAAGATCTGAGCTAGCAGTGGAAGGTGGAAGCATGCTGTCAGTGAAGAGCTTTGAACGGATCTGAACCGTTATTTATGTTCAGCATAGGGTAATGAACCATTTATACAGTCTACCTGCTGAGTTACATTAGAGGTACTCCCTGTCTCCCCTGAATGGTTTTGCCAGAACTAATGAAGACTTTTTAAATTAAATAATTACTGGTTACTCTTGATGTTGCACCAATTACAAAAGGTTACTACAGGGACCAGCAGTTAGCGTAATGACTATGTCGCTGGACTCCCACATAGTCGACCACAGTTCGATTCCTGGGCCCGATAGCTTAAACTCATACTGGGCGTGTGTGCGTGTGTGCCCAAGATCCAGAGAGGAGAATGGAGGAGAAGGGATTGCAGTGTGGCCATCCCCCCTGGGGGGTGATTTCTCGCTTTCTGTCTCTCTGTCTTTCCCTTTCTCTCTGGTGAGCGCACATGACCTATAGCAAAAAAAATAAAAAAATAAAAAAGGAAAAAAAAAAGGTTACTACAAAGTTGGTTATACCAGTTACAAAGGTTTTTTCATTGGAAAGTGGGTGGTTAATGGTGTAACTCACCTCCTAGCAATATTACTGTTTGCATTTCCATGGATCAAACACTACTTTAACTTTGTTTATAATTTTGATTATTTTGATAATGTTTAATAGATCTGATATTTCATTTATTTAAATATTCTAAAGGATAGATATCATTAATCAGCCCCCTAAAAACAAGACAAATGCATTAGAAGAAAAATTACCTTTGGTTCTCATTTTCTAGTAGCAACACCATGCTTTAATTTTTATTGTTTATGGAAATAGCGGTCTAACCTGCCCAAACCTGATCAACTTAATAATAAAAAGAGAAGTACAAGGATGACTATGAAAGTATTTAATACCATAGTTGTAGAATGTAGAATCTTCACCTTTCAAAGAAAAGAAATATTACTTATATATTACTGTTCCTGAACCTACGTGCTGAGTTAATAGGGCTTCCTGATTAACTCATAAAGTCAGTCATAGTGAAGTATCAACGAAGCTTCTGAAAAGACTTACAATTTAAATGTAAATCACATTATTTCTGCCATCTCCTTCCCATACTTGTAAGCTATATGGAAAGTATACGAAAGTCATTTTTTTCTCCCAAAGCTATCAGAAAGTTTCTGATTTTAAAAATGCTAATGAAGTTCTCTGTGTTGAAATTGTAGGTGATTCACTTGACAATGCCTTTTGCTATGAAAATCGACATTTCTCCAAAGCTTGGTGGTCCTGTGACCCTTTTGAGACCTGTCAGGTATTTTCATTTATCATAGCATAGTATTTTGTTTGTGATCCTTTTGAGATCTATCATGTATTTTCATTTATTGTAGCAGAGTATTTTGTTTGCTATTCAGAAAAGATCTTAGTCACTTAAGAAATTTAGATTGTGAGCTAGATAATTAAGAAAAGATGTTATGTTATTACTTCTGAGGGTATTTATCTGAAGGAGATGGTCCTTTCTTCAGTGTTTTGATATGTCAATCTTCATAAATAAGAGCAAACATGAAAAGCAAAAAATGGGATGTAATTGACATCATTCATCTATCTACCAATTTATTTAGCAAACAGAGACAATCCCAGGCTGATAATCTGAGGTGCTGTTTACAAGGGGAAATTATTTTTTAAATTAATTTAGACTAACACACCTATGCATTTTTTTTTTTTTATGGGATAGCACTTAATGGAGATTAAGGAGCCTAAAAGGGATACTGAATGGAGAAATTTTCCCACCCTTTGGAAGTAAGTTATTTGTTTATGACCATTGTATTGATGTAGAAAAATATATTTTTCCCTTTCAATAAGCAATGCTGTAAATCTGAGGTTAGTAAAACGTTTCTGTTATGTGCCAGACAATGTGTGGATATACACTCTCCCAGAGTTTTATGCAAAACTAACTTAAGAAAGGTTTATATTTGTGTAGTGGTCGTGATTTCATCAGGCTGACTTCAAGCAGAACTACTTGGGCATATATGCATAATAAGAGAATTGACCTTTTTCAGTCCTGAGAGGTAGTTAAACACTCTCTCTGAGGCTGTAGTCTTTGTGTCTGGCGCTTAGATTGGAGACAGGCTAGCTATAACTTCTGAACCTCAGTTTTCTCGTTAGTAAAACAATACTAATGCTTATATAATAGAGTTGTCATGAGTATTAGTATTAAATGAAAAAACATAGGTAACATTTTTCATAGTTTCGGCTTCTCAACAGGAGCTCGATAAATTTTATAAATAATTATTCTTAATTATTATGTTTTTACTCCTGACACTTATTAGCTATGAACATGTCGTGTCACTTTCTGGGATTAGTTTGTTTTGTTTTGTTTTGTTTTTCCTTCTGTGTATGAGTCTAGCCATGTTTCCAGTCTTCTGAGTAGTTGGAACCACAGGCACTGGTCTCCACACCCTGCTCTTTCAGAGAAGGTCTCACTCTATCATCCATAATAGCTGAGAGCTTGTAATCCCCTGCCTCAGCCTCATGGATATGCACTGGATTCATGGGTATGCACTGCGGTGACTGCTTTTTTGACTGGGCTGGGAATTGAACTCAGACATCCCAAATGGCTTCAACTTTGACTTGCTAAGCAGCAGCATCAACTAATGCACATTATCGTTGCCGAGTCTGGGCTTTTTATCACCTGTAAAATGGAGTCATTGATACTTACATCAAATTGCAGATATGAGAATTAAATGAGAATGCAAATCTAAGATGCTTAACACAAAGTCTTTCATAAAGAGAGTATTATGTGAAAGTCTACATGGTTCTCCAAATGCTAAGATTACTTTAGTGTTCAACCCTGAACTATCACACCATCTCCTATTGAGATTGTCTTCATTTAAGTTCTTGGGATTTCTTTTGTATGCATGGTGTAACTCTGCCACTCTAAGATTGAAACGTTTTGTTTACATCCCTCAGTGTAGGATTTTATATTTATGTTTGCTCTATTTCATTGCAGTAAGTTCTGACCTCATATTTCAGAATGTGGAGATCTCTTTTAAACTTAATTCTGGATTTAATACAAAACATTAGTTATTCTTTGGTTGGAGAGGTATTTTTGCTATAGGGTGTGTGTGTGCTCACCAGAAAGACAGAGGCAGAGACAGAAAGCAAGAAATCACCCCCAGGATGTTCTTTCTTGCTTTTTCATGTTTCCTAGAACTCATCTAAGATATTAGATTGAACCTGGTAAAGTTGTTTCTATAAGTAAATAACTGATTACACACAGGCAGCTGTATATGGTTCAATCTACTATTTATTAGAGACTTGAATAGATTAGAACCAGGGGCATGAGTGAACTAGCTCTTATTAGTAGTCTTGACCTGGGGCTGGCAGGTGGCATAGTGGCTAAAGGTACTGGACTCCCATGTGAACAACTGCGATTTGAATCTAAGACCTGGTGGTTTTCTCTCTCTGTCTTTTTCTGTCTCTCTCTAATCAAAATGGAAAAAAAATGATGATAATAAAGAAATAATTCTTTTTTAAAAAATCTTTAAGAAAATGTAGTCTTTACCTTTCTAGGGTTATGAATCTCTTTGAGAAGTTGATGAAAGCTATTTATTTCCTCACCCCCTTCCCGCCCACACACACAGAGCTATATATCATGCTTTTCTTAAATCGAGCATCAGTTTCTTCCATGGAGACAGAATATAAAATAAATTTTCTTCTAAAAATCATTGATGTGATTATCATATACTGCATGCATACCTTGAAAGCCAGGTTGTGTGCTATAGAGATATACAATAATTGATTAAATGTAAACAAGTTACCAGTTAAAATAAAATTTTAAAAATAAAAATAAAAAGAAGTGAATGGAGGTATAGAGGGGTTAAAGCCTCATCTATTTTCAACTTTAATGTGAAAAACGTTCATTTCTTTTAAAATATATTAAAATAAACTGTGTAAAAATAAAAATATAAACCTTAATTATGTTCAATTTTAAATTTTAATGAGAAAATTGCCACTCAACTTGAAGAAGAAATGAACACTATGCAATAAACTTACATGGTTCTGTGGAGATAACCTTTTGAAAGTAAATTTTCAGTTTTCAATTTTTACCTATAAATGCTGAAAACTCCAATTTACAAATGTCTGTAGCAAAAACAACTGAAATCCAAATTCCCATTGCTAGTTTTAGTAGATGAGAACAAGCATGTTTCAAGGAGCAGTTGGAATTTCCAGTTCTTCAGGAGGAATTTATGTCATATTGTGTACTATGCTCTCAATCAGACAGAAGAAATTTCACAAGGTTTGCAAGTCAGCAAAGTAAGAATTATAAGTCCAAGTCTCACATTCTGGTCATCTGAGGAGAAATCATCTTCTTGATAATTCTCCAGTATTGTCAGGTGTCTGTAGATTTACAGTTGCATAAAAATTAACAGAGTCTGGGACCAGCAGTTAGCGTAATGGCTATGTTGCTGGACTGTCAACCGCGGTTCGAGTCCTGGATGCGGTGGCTTAAACTCACGCCGGGCGCTTGTGCGTGCGTGCCCAAGATCCCGAGAGGAGAATGGAGGAGAAGATTTCTCGCTTTCTGTCTCTCTGTCTCTGTCTGTCTGGCAAGCACACGCGCCCTATAGCAAAAACCTCTCCAAAAAAAAAAATAATAATAATAACAGAGTCTGTTGCTTTGATTTTGGTTTACAGAGTCACTTCTTACAGCAAAGGGAAAATTTTCAGGTTGCGTTTCCAATCTTTTCTTCCTGAATGTCTGTTTGAAATTTCTTATAGTTTTTAAACAGTATCTACAATGCTGACTATATGGCCTTAATGAAAAGGTTTGTGTTAATCTTGTTGCCTTTTTTTTTTCCCCCCCAGAGGAGCCTGTTAAGAAAAAATAGAGAGGCAAGTCACTTGAGGGACACAGAAATGGTTTATTACTTGTTGATGTTAATGTGTATAATATCCTCAACTGGACTGTTCTGAAGTATATTTCATGTTGGTAAATTCTCTTTACAAGCTAAGTGATGTACAGTGATCGGATGTATAAAGTAAAATAAAATTTTAAAAAAGAAATACAGATTTAGACACAACAAGTGATTCACTAAATGGATGAATATTAAGTGGCAGGGTTAAGACTGTTATTGAAATTTTCTCTCCCAGTTTGGTACTTATATCCATCAGGAGGGCATGGTAAGAGTCGAGCATTAAACAGTCCTCAGATGCAGAGACTCACAAAAACAACAACAAAAAATAATGATATCCTCTATGCCAAATGATTCCATTAGTAGATTTCTTCTGTCAAATAAAAAAGGGCAATGGGTAGATAGGGGTTGGCTATTCTCTCCAAAGTCAATCAAACTTGTATTAATGACTCTCATGTAACAGATGAAAGAACTTCATATTCAACTCCTATTTCTTGGCAATATTTGGTAAAGTGACTTCTTTCTCCAACTATGGAGATGTGGATCACTTTCACAATAGTAAACAAAAGTCTACAAGTAATGTACTCCGGCGTGCAACAGTCAATTAATTATGGGTAGAATTCATTTTGTTCTTCTTTTATTAATTAAGTATTTATTTATTACTTATCATTATTTTTCAATTTGACCAGAGAGAGACAGAGTGAGAGAGAAAGAGAGAGTGAGAAAGCAAGCCACCAAGTCCAGGACTCAGACTGTGGTTGACCATGTGGGAGTCCAGCGCCTTTAATCACAACACCACCTACTAGCCCTCGTTCTTTTTATCAACCCATCCAAGAAGTGTTACTCAGAGACTCTCAAAGAAAAATATCCCATAGAAGTGGCATTTACTTACCTGTGTTAGTTCTCATGGAGGAAGCACAGTATGAACATCACTCACCTTTTCAGACCATAATAAGAGCATAATCATTATATATCTTACTAGAGTACTTAAAAAATAAACAACAGGAACAGCCAATGACATAATGGTTACATTGCTGGACTCCGACACGGAGCACAGTAATTCGAGTCCCAGACCCAAAAACTTAAAACGCACACCAGGCGCATGTGCATGCATACCCAAAATCCTGAGAGGAGAATGGAGGAGAAGGGATTGTGGTGTGGTCATTGCCCCTGGGGGATGATTTCTCACTTTCTGTCTCTCTGTGTCTCTTTGGCAAGCCCACGAGCCCTATAGCAAAACTCTTTCTTAAAAAAAGGAAAAAAAAGGACAGCAACAAACATCCTCTAAATAACAATCCCTAATGATGTCAGTTGAAATTATAAACAGAGACTGATTCTCCAAAGATACTAATTTTATTCAGGAACGAGCATTGCAATGGAAACACACGTAGGCATATTCAGAGGAGAAATGGAGGACTAGCGTTTTTACAGGTAAAATGCAAAGGGTTACAGATGCTGTTTGGAAATGATTATCCATGACTATGAGAATCAGTAACAAGGGTGGCATCAATCCAAGGTTGGAAGCAATTTCTGGACAAATGTCCTCACAGAAATTTTTTTTCCTTTTTTTTTCTTTTTGGAGAGATTTTTGCTATAGGGCGTGTGTGCTTGCCAGACAGACAGAGAGAGACAGAGAGACAGAAAGTGAGAAATCACCCCCCACGGGGGATGACCACACTGCAATCCCTTCTCCTCCATTCTCCTCTCGGGATCTTGGGCACGCATGCACACGCGCCTGGTGTGAGTTTTAAGCCACCGGGTCCGGGACGCGAACCACGGTCGACTATGTGGGAGTCCAGCGACATAGCCATTATGCTAACTGCTGGTCCCATCACAGAAATTTTTTTGTGTGTAAGGTCATGATGACCTTTGTTTCAAGGTTATGGTTTTGGTGGAGTCTTTTGTGACAGTTCTTCCATTTAGACAAAATGGCATATAGAAAATGAAAATGAGGTAGAGAAACAGCTGCCCTGGTCTAACTTTGGGTTTGCCTATTTGAACAAGGTTTGAACAGTGGGCCGTCTATGACTGACTGGAGCTTAACTGCAGTGGTTGGCTATGTCTCAGCAGTTTGCTATGGAAGTACACTCTAAGTTTCAGTGTGTCTGCATACTAACTTGGGCTGCAGCTCATACATAAGAATGCAAATATAAGAGCATACAATATAATTTGGGTTAACACTTTTTTTTTTTTTTACATTTTATGTTTAAGTGCTTCAAAGATAGAAGGCACTCCTTTTTAAAAAAATTATTTTATTCAATTTCATTTGTTCATTCATTCATTTATTTTTTTAATTTGATCAGAGAGACAGAGAGAGAGACAGAGAGACAGAAGGAGAGAGAGAGGAAAGTGAGGAAGCATGCCACCAGGTCCGGGACTCAAACCATAGTCGGCCATGTGGGAGTGTCCAGCGCCTTAACCACCACACCACTTGCCAGTCCCAGAAGGCACTCATTCTAAAACTTCATTGAAAAAACTGATTTCCATGGGGCATGATTTATTAATTTTATTTATTTTTATTACGTACAGAAATTGGGAAAATTTGATGAACAGGTGTACAGAAGAGAGTGAAATAGGACATTACAGGCAACGTGTTTCAGATTCCTGGATGAAACTGTGTGTCTCAATAATATAGAGATCTGTTTCTTCTCCACCAAATGCCAATGTGCCCTGAGCTCCACAAAGCGGCACAGCTTTAGAAACCCTGGGAGCTGGTCTCAGCAGAGCACTGTATTTTCATGAGGGGCCACATATCATGGTGGATGTTAAATCACAGTCAAGTCTCAGGAGGAAAAGACTCTGGCCAGGAGGAGACAGGATAGGGCATGAGGAATATGGCAAACGCTACATGGTCCAGTGGTGACTACTGATGATGGATGAGTTCATAACATATAGGAAAAACCCGCTAGGGATGATTAGGTAGAGAGGAATCGGCAGGCGAGTAAAGGTCCTGGTTAGCAGTTGAAGACAAGACGTGAAATCTGGGGTGTAACAGTGAATGTGGTATGCCCTGTATCTAAAAACTAGTGAGGTCTAGAGATTTGGGGGTAATATATATTTTTCAGAAAATGCAATGCTTTTTATTTCACAGTTATGAAAAAATATAATGCAAAGATCCATTAGAGTTAGGGTTTATGAGGGTCAGAGAGTGAGCAGCAGAAATGCAACAAGAACCACATGGAAAAGGTCCTGAGCTCACCACCTCCCTGACCACACTAGGCATAATCCATGCTGGCTGAGACTAAAATGGATCACAGCATGAGGACACTGTCTCTCTCTGTGTCTCTGTCATGGAAGGAATTAGCGAGCAAACAACAACAGAGATAAGACTGTTGCAATTGTATGTGCACACCGTGTTCGTTAAATGTGTTTACGTCTGTGTTTTTCCCCTCAAGAGCAGATTTTGCTACGAGGGTAAAGCTGACTAATTAAAAGTGGAAGTAGACATAGAAACAGAATGGATTTTCTGGACACTCTGAGGAAGCAAATGTATCCCGTTTTCTCGTTTTGACTATGCTTGCCCATCTTAGTGAGCTCTATTTTATATTAACTTAGCACTTTGTTTAACTCTGTAAAGAATACAGATTGACAGGAAGGAAGAAAACATGCTTTGGCTCAAAAATTGAAAATAGTTGTTTTAAAACTATGAAAATAGTGAGACCATAAGGATGACTATAAGCAGATGTCTCTAAAAAAGTGTAAAACCCACAAAAATTCTAATTTCCTGCTTTCATTAGAATATGGTCCTTTGGTTTTCAGGCTGTCAGCTTTAAATCTCCAGGTGGACTTGGAGAAGCAGTATATATGTGTGTGTGTGTGTGTGTGTGTGTGTGTGTACATATGTATATGTAGATATATACATATGTAGATATATCTGAATATCTACACACATGCACACAATTTTTTTCTCTTTTGTCTAAGTGCAAGTGTTTGAGACCTAGTGAACGTCTGAACCATCTCCCCACCATCTTTCACACCATCATTTTTTTGGATAAACTAGAGCTGATGTCTGCAATTTACTGCCATGTAACTTATTTCTGGACATACAATGTTATTGAACTCTGTGGATCATTTTGAACTTCATAAGGAAATATGAGCTTATTGTTGCCTTCTTTTTCTCTTTGAATTGATTATTTTCCAATATGTTTGGAAAGGACTAAGTTAAAACAGTGTTCGTTATGCTCTTAGGTGACTGCTCCGACAAAATAGAATCATAGAAAGATGTCTGAGCCAATAAAACTATCTGAGGCTGCCATGTTTTTAGGACTGAAAGTCTCTGTGAATCATGCCAATAAATTTCAAGCTATTTGGATTGAATTAAGAGAGAAAAAAGATCGCCTGTGTCTAGGTCACTTTTTCTTTTTTTAAAAAATACTTTCTAAGCTACAAATCCTTAGGTTAGGATAGTTTTCCCTGAAGTTAGTCTTACTTACCCCAACACTGCCCTAAATATTCACATGATTAAGCATGGTATTATTAAAAATCTGAAGAAATAAATGGCCATGTAAATCTATACTAGTCATTCTGTGTGGTATTTCTAATTCTAATGGTCAGCAGATCTTGGAGTTGATTTTGCTACTTTGGTCCTAGAACAATAAGATTGCTCCTCTGACCCCCAGATACTCACTTTGACCACCAGATTATGCAATTGCAGGTGACAGCATAGGGTCATGCATCTCCAAGAAATCAACTAACTTTGTGTCTTTAACATATTGGTATTCAGACGCTTTCAGAAGGTATTCTTAGATGCTTACCACCCAGCCACATGCCACTTCTTTCTTGTGAAGACAGTCTAAGTTCTCTTTGTGCTCTACCAACAAACAAAAAAACAGGACAAGATGACCCTGTCCTGAGTGTTATGGGCAAGATAGCCTATTACTGAGTTAATTTCCCTCAACAGTGATTAGATTGCCAGTTTTGAAATGCAGATTTGTCCAAAAGACATTGAATGAATTCAGCTAATGTAATGAAAAATTAGCACACAAACCAGAAAATTAAAATTAGATCTTGTGGACCAGAAGGTGGCATGTAAGTTAAGGCACTTGACCCCATGTGGCTAGATTTGAGTCCTGAGCCCAGTGGCTTAAGACTCAGGCTGGGTACATATGTGTGCATCTCCAAAGTCCCAAAAGGAGAGTAGAGGAGAAGGGACTGCAGTGTGGCCAACCCCCTAGCGGGGCGATTTTGCACTTTCCCTCTCTCTGTATCTCTCTGGTGAATGCACATGCCCTATGGCAAAACAAAACAAAATAAAACAAACTAAAAACAGAAAATCAAAAGCCTAAAAATACAAAAAAAAAAAAGAAAAATCTTGAAGTATGCACTGAGCGAAGAAAGGAAATGCTAAAGCAGATGTCAGTAGGGTATCCAGCAAGTCTTACTCCTTTTTGTTGTTACTGTTAATTTGCCAGAGGGCAGGAGTGTTCACTCCTGAGTCAGAGATAGAGATGAGAGTGAGAAAGAGAAAGCATTCTTGCTTTCTAGCACCGGCAGTGAGGAATAGTCGCTCTACAAGCCTTTCTCCTCTGTTTCTTCCTCCTTTCTGGATTTCAGGGACACATTCATACATGTCTGGGGTACCTCTTCCTTTTTTTTTTTATTTTTTAATTTTGTTTTTTTATTTTTGCCATGAGGAACGTGTATTTATTGAGAGAGAGACAGAGAAAGAAAGAGGGAAAGTGAGAAATAACTCCCCAGGGGGAATGGCCACACTGCAATCCCTTCTCCCTCATTCACCTCTTGGACACACGTGCACACATGCTCAGCGTGAGATTCAAGCCACTGGGTCTCGGACTTGAACCACAGTTCACCATGTAGGAGTTCAGCATGCCATCAACTGGCCCCCTGGGGTTTTTCTTTCTTTCTTTTCTTTTTTCTTTTTCTTTCTTTCTTTTTTTTTTTTTTTTTTTTTTTTTTTTTTTTTTTTTTTTAAGATTTTTGCCATAGGGCACGTGTGTTCAACAGAGAGAGACAGTGAGAAGAAAAGTGAAAAATCATCTCCCAAAGGTGATGACCACACCTGCAATGTCTTCTCCATTTTCCTCTTGGGATTTTGAGCAAGTACCCGTATGTTCCTGGTGTGAGTTTCAAGCTGCTGGGTCTGGGACTCTAACCATAGTCAAGTATGTGGGGATACAACATCTTAACCAGTATTACTAGGCTACCTGCTGGCCCCTCCTGGTATGTTTCTGTTTTTTTTTCTTAGAGGTTTTTTTTGCTTTAGGGCATGTGTGATTGCTGGAGAGAGAGAGAGACAGAGACAGTGAGAGGGAAAATGAGAAATCACTACCCCCACCCAATCCCCATGGTGTATAGGCATGCCACAATCTCTTCTTCCATTCTTCTCCCGGGATCTTGGGCATGCCATCAGATCTGGAACTCAAACCACAGTTGGCCATGTGGGAATTCAATGATGTAGCCACTATGCCATCTACTGGGCCCTCTGGTATTTTCTTAAGCCATGTGGACCAGGACTCAAAACATGTATCAGTCATGTAGGATCCAACTGCCTTAACCACCATACCACCAGCTGCCCCAGTCCCTTTTCTTTAAACATCAAAATGTCTTGGGAACCAGCAGTTAGCGTAATGGCTATGTCGCTGGACTCCCACGTAGTCGACCGCGGTTTGCGTCCAGGACCCGGTGGCTTAGAACTCATGCCGGGCGCGTGTGCATGCATGCCCAAGATTCCGAGAGGAGAATGGAAAAGAAGGGATTGCGGCGTGACCATCCCCACCCCGGGGGGGGGGGGGTGATTTCTCCCTTTCTGTCTCTGTCTCTCTCTGTCTGTCTGGCGAGCGCACGCACCGTATCACAAAAACCTCTCAAAAAAAAATGTCTTTAGACTTTCTTTTATGCACTTCTAACACCCAAAATTCTCTCTAAGAATTGTCTGTAATCAGCAGAGCCAAAGGGGCGTTATCACCTCCCAGGTAGGGGAAGGATGAAACCATGGAAAGAAGGCAAGAGCAGACTTCGTAGTGATAACTAAGCAAACTTTAAGAGGAGTATTTTAATAATTTTCTTATGAACTCATGAAAGGATTACACTTATTTCAGTAAAATATTAAAAATCAATCCTTTTGTGGAGACCAAAGAAAGACCCATTGATTTTTTTCTTGGTCTTTTTTGGTTGGGCATTGTCAAATACATATGGCAGGCTTGTGCCTGAGAGATCAGCTAGTCTTAGACAAAGCAACAATGCTGAATACGGGAGGACAGAGAGTTAGAAAGGTTCTAGGTTATTGGTTTAACTGAGCTGATAAGTTAATCAACACTAGAGTCACACCACCCCTCAATCCATGCCACTTGGGCCACTGTGAGTTGAGTTTTCTTTTATTTATATTCACTCTGAGCAATACATTGTTTTAGTTTTTGTTTGTTTTAATTTGCTATAGTATGTGTGCACTCACCAGAGAGAGACAGAGAGAGAGGGAAAGCGACAAAATTCCCCTGAAGGGAGAATGACCATGTTGCAATTCCACCTCCTTTGTTATCTTCTTGACATTTTTCTTTAACCACCAGGTCTAGGTCTTGAACTGCACAGTCGGACATGTGGGACACAGCTGCCTTAACCACCATGCCACCCACTGGCCCTGATACATTGTTTAATCCATATTTCTTTGTCCACTTAAGGGAAATAATAACACTTATCAATGTCTGGTATATAGAAATATGAAGCAAATGAGGTTAAGCATTTTGGTAAGAAATTTTCTGAAGTAATTAAGGTGAGTGGGATTACAGTAAAGAAAAATTTATAGCAAGTCATAACTGCTTTTATATTAGACAAATGCTTCCAGGAATATATGGTTTAGAATATTAATATGCTCAAAATCTTGAATTCCAGAGACATGAGTCAGTTAAATAGACTTTGTAAATGACAGTTTAAATAAAGTTAAATAGTTTCTTTATGACAGAAATATGCTGCACTTCCCCTTTATAAAAACCAGAATATCTCTTAAATATACTGTCAAAGGAGGATAAGACTACTAGTTTCCTTTTGTGGAATGAAAACTATTTAAATCTGAACCCAGTGAGATTGTTTGGATGTGTGTTAATAAAAGCACACTTGCCCCAGTTTCTTCTATAGGCCTAGCTTTTGGGAAATGAGGTTTTAGAAGAAGGAATAAGTGTGTCTGCTCACAATGCAGAGGGTGGGGAAAAATTAGGACGAAATTTAGGAAACTCCAGCCTTAGGATAAAAGAGGAGAACCAGAATCTGACTGACTTCAACTTAATTGGAAACAGGATTTGGGAGAACTTAAGGTTCTGGAATTTATTTTCTCATGTTTGTCATCTTTCTTTTTTTAAACTGAAAGGATTTGTTTTCTTGTGTTCAAAATCAGCGATTATGTGGAAGGTGCCGAATACTAGGATGAAGCTTGTTGCCATTTCTGGGAAAGGTAGGAACAATGAGTGCTGAGTCTCAGAGGAACACTGAGAAGGGAAGAATAAAAGAAAAGAAAGAGAAGAGGCTGATTCTGTCAGAGATTTTCCAAGGTGTTTTTTCTTTTTTTTTTTTTGCTGGGTAGCCTGCAGCCTACACTGTTCTTTTTTATTTTTTTTTTAATTATTTCTTCTTCTTATTATTTTTGGAGAGGTTTGTGCTATAGGGAGCATGCACTTGCCAGAGAGAAAAGAAGAGCCAGAGAGACATTCTCCATTCTCCATTCTCCTCTCAGGATCTTGGGCAAGCACGCGTACATGCTTGGGGCATGAGTTTAAGCCACAGAGTCTGGGACTCGGACTGCAGTCAACTACATGGGTGTCCAGCAACATAGCCATTATGCTAACTGCTGATCCCACACTGTTCTTAAAGAAAAGGCCCTGGGGGACTGAGAAACACACTGTGTGTGTGTGTGTGTGTGTGTGTGTGTGTGTGTGGCCAAAATCTCCAAAGGAGGAAGAGAGAGGAGAAAGCTCTCTTTTGGGGAGAGCTTTCTCCCTCCTCTTCTCTGTCTCTCCCTGGCAAATAAAAAAGAAAACAAAAAAGAAAAAAAGAAAAAGAAAAAAAAAAGAAGAAAAAGAAAAGGCCCTGGACAGTTAATACTCAAGGGAGGATGAAAGGAGAAGATAGTTATCTAGTACCGTAGTAGAAATTTAGGCAATCTGCGCCCTGTAGTATTTCTTATCAAGAGTGATCAGAAAAACAAACAAACCAAAAAAGAGTGATCAGGAGTGCTGTCTAAGGCAGCTGTTAATAAACACAGCATTCATGTGGCTGCTGGTACAATTCAGATAGAAACCCTGAACTTGTCCCTAAGTGTAATGTTTGGCTTTAAGTCCTTAATGCAACTGAGAATTGAAGAAGAAAGAAAAAATCAGGAAATAAAGAAACAGAGTAACAGAAAAAAAGGCTTTCATAGTGTTCCTTACTCCAAGAAACAACCTTCACTCCAAGTTAAGCATTTTTTTTTTTTTTTTTGAGAAGTTTTTGCTATAGGGCTCGTGTGCTCGCCGGACAGAGAGAGACAAAGAGAGACAGAAAGCGAGAAATCACCACCCAGGTGGGATGGCCACGCCGCAATCCCTTCTCCTCCGTTCTCCTCTCAGGATCTTGGGCGTGTCTGCACATGCGCCCGGCGTGAGTTTAAGCCACTGGGTCAGGGACTCGAACCGCGGTCGATTATGTGGGAGTCCAACGACATAGCCATTACGCTAACTGCTGGTCCCAAGTTAGTCATTTTTTAAAGGAAGTATCTGATAATCCAGTCCCAACCGTGTCTCAATTCATTTAATAAGCTTCATATCCTATTTTGAACACCAAAAACTGAAGTTTGGGGATCAACCTAAGCCAGAAGCTACAGAGCAGACTAAAGAGCAAAACAGTCTGGAGTCTTCTTTGAATACTTGACTGCCTGCGTACTGAAGCACAGTTACAGATAAAGCATGGAAAACACTTCATCTCAGGTGCCTGTGAACTCAGGGCCACTTAGTTTCTGGTGATAAGCTCCTAATGTAAGGGAAAGTTTGGAGATCGATTGGTCAACGGAATTAACTCGAAGACAGCTACATTTTATATTGCTCCAAGAACAAACAAGGGTTATAAGTGATTCAATGTAGTATAAAAATACTATGATAATAAATAAAATTAAATTAAAAAAAAGAGCAAACAAGGGTGAAGTTAGATGGATCTAAATTTCAGTTTTAATTTAAAGGGGCGTATTTTAGCACCACAGCTTCTGGACGTAAACTGCTCCTTAGTGGAGTACGTTTTTCCAGTCATAAGGTTTCCACCAGTATGCGTGTAAAAGATTGAATGAAAGAGGGAATCTGCAAGTGTTAGTGCTGAGGTCACACCACCTCTCCCCATTCCTGTTGTGGAGGGTATTTATGTATTTGGTAAAAATGACGGGGAAATAACATGTCTACACAGTTCAGGCTTGCTAGATATTTTATGTATTATTGCATTTAATCCCCATGGAAATTCAGTCAGGTTAATATTATCTGCACATTAGTGTGAAGAAACAGGCTCATCTGCCCATAGACAAAAAGAGAATTAGTCCCATCAATTTTGTTTTGTATGCTCTAAAAATGTATAATGATTTAATGTAAAAAAATACAATTTGAATTTTAAAAAATAAAATAAAAAAGAGATTTAGGTAGATATTTTTGCCCAACTCCTGAAACCATGTTCTTAATAAAAAATGTCCATGTGTAGTGAACTTGCTGTGTACTGGCATGGTCTATGCACTTCACACGTATTGTCTCCTCTCATCCCCAGCTGTCTGGGAAGGCAGGTTACAGTCTTATTCTTACTTAGAGAGAGGGGGATTTAGATTTAAAAGATTAATCAAACTGTTCAATGAAAAACATTTTGTAAGTAGCAAAAGCAATATTCAACCCCAGGTATTTTAAGTGTACACTTTTAGTCCTTAGTACATACTGCATTTCTTCTATTCTAGGCTGCCTTCTGGATTCTGCTAGAGTAATGGTTTGGGCTTATTTTTCTAGTAAACAGTATATCTTCCTCTGGGCCTACTTAGACATAAATGCAGCCTTATTCACAGATAAACTAAGCTGCCCTGGCCAACTGTCATGTGTTCTGTGGAGCAGTCACCTCCATGGAGGCTTCCACTGGTACATAAGTAAGCTCTGTGAGGGACGTTGCAAGGTTTCTATCCAGATGATTCTCCATAAAAAGGCTGACTGTAATGCTCCAGTTTCTCAGAGTTTCTTGCTCCTCGATCCTAGCTGGAGGGTTAACATGATGCCTTAAACTCAGGTAAATTCCATGAAGCCCTTTATCTGCTTCCTCCTTCAGTTTTCCTCTCCTGTCTACAAATAGGCTGAGTGGCCCAGCCAGTGCACACTATCTGGGCAGATATCCAAATAGAGAATACGATACAGTATGCCTTTTTGAAGGCATCTTCTAATCTCTGTGAGAAATTCTGTTATCTTTCCATGCTGAGCCACCTCTTCAAACTTCAGGAGGAGTATAAAATAATCTCTGAAGATGAATAAAGCATTCCTTTGAAGGCTAAAGTCAAAATGCTGATGAGTCTCTCTCTACTACTCTCCAGGCCTGAGTCTTTGCGTCGAGATAGATACACAGGTGGTAGATAAACAAGAGATGGAAGGATACATAGAAAACTGAGAAGGTTTTGCTGAATTATACATGATAGATAAATAAATATATCATATATTGATGACTGACTGATAGATGCTGGATAGATGAGATTAATAGATGATAGTAGCTATTTAGCTAGACAAAAAATTAACTAGTTAGGGAAATAATTGAGTAGGTTTTCCTCCTTCTGAAGAAAAGAATCAGACGCTCACTGTTGGAGGTTCTTTCAACTGCGGGATACTGAGCACGCTGGGTGTTACAGTGGAGGGATCCGCCAATTATGGCCCAAGATACAAATAAGTTGTGTAGCCTGTTTTTGTATGCCTACAAGCCAAAAATAGGGTATAGTTTTTTTTAAAAGCTTATAAAAGCACAAATGACAACAACACTGACAAAGTCTAAAATATTTACTAGCTGACCATTTATACAAAAAGTTGACGAATCAGTGCTCTGAAGCCATATTTGAGGCAATAGGAAAAGTTTCTTTCAGCATCTGGTGACACATTTTCCTTATTTTTCCAAGTGAGGAAAAGAGAGCCTGGAGTAGAAAGTTAGCATTTCTCTCTTGGTCATCCAAAAATATTAATTTTAATAGTTATTTACAAAGCCCATACTGTGATTTAGATTGGGATTTAGGATGAGAATCTAGTCCCTTCACCACCACACTACCTGCTGGCCCCTAGAGGGGCCAAAATTTAAATGCTCATAATTTCCTGACACTTGAGAATACCAGATAACCAATGATTTAGTGTGATAGGATATTGTTTATCTGAGTTCAGCTTCAGAACTATCTATATGGTGGAATTATTCTTAAGGAATTTTGTAGAACAATGCCGGTAATACTACTTGAATCATGACTAGCTCCTGGTGTGATAATCTGAACTGCAAGTACTTTTTAGTATGTCATTGGAGCCAAATCCCAGGGCTGCAGACAGGATTCTGAAGCTCATAAAGGATGATCACAGAGCTCTCAAGCCTTTGTATACTTTGGAAAGTAACAATTGCTTTACGTCTAGCACTAGCGAAGTTGTTCATCTGCTTAAAGAGAAGAAGATAGCAATGATGCAATACATGTACAAGATACCGGCTGTGCAGCATCTATCTCGTCACATGCTGAATAAAGCCAGGTCTCAGATATGCCGGACAAATGATTTTTCAGACTTATCTGATGGCCAGCTCTATAGTTATTTATACAAAACCATTCAGGGTTAAACACCTAAGATAGCACATTTATCTGGCACAGTGCTGGGAATGACTGGCACTTGTGATCTGCCAATCATGTGAACATGAAGACTGACTTCTGAAGTGTTGGAGGAAAAATAATTGTCAAATATTTCCCTGTACATTTTTATCACTGAATTTGTCAACAAAGCAACTGGCAGACAGGAATGACTTAGGGTCTCATCATTTCACGGAGATTCTAGGATCCTTATTCCAGAATTATTTCCTTCCCTAGCTGACCAGAAGTCATTTTTATAGACACTTACAGAATCATATTTATCGTACTGAAATAGGTGCATGCCTCATATAGTCTAGATTTGTCAGTACTGTTGTTGGAGGGCAAGAGCTGAGTTCCAAATGATCAGAACTGTGTGCGTGTGTGTGCGTGTGTGTGCGTGTGTGTGTGTGTGTGTGTGTGTGTGCGATGTGTTAGCTAATATATCTAACTCTAGGTCTACATCTTTCCTAGATCTCTGTCTCTACCTCTGTCTGCATCTATAACTGTACAGATACAATTTTAATACTACCCAGAAGTTTTTTAGATTAAAAAAGTTATTGTAGCTTATAATCATTTAAGATAACTTGAGGGCACTTTTCTTTTGGCCAATATGCATTTTTCTGAGACCTCTGAAGGGAAGTGGAGCAGTACAACCAGAAACAGGATCTAGGAAATACAACATCTGTGTTTCATAATAATTTTGATCCTAGATTCTAGTAGAAAGGATTTTTGTCTATTCTGCCAGGGGTACCAGTATACTAGCTTCCTGTTTCTGAAAAATAAATGAAGAAAAAGAAAATAAAAACATCAGGCAAAGCTAAGTAGACTAGTTTCTTCCTTTATTTGTTAGGCTTTTGAAACACCCTCTGAGACCCTGAACTGACCATCATTTTCTTTGGTTTATAATCAAACACAAATGGCCAAACTCTTGTGTCCTGCTAATACGACTTCAAAAAAAGCAAAACAAACAAACAAACAAAAAAATAGGACACTTCCAGAACAGTCATTTTGAGAACTATTGCTTGAAGCGGTTAGTGAGATAGGCATCCAATTTTCGTTGGCTATTCACCAAATCATAGACTTAAGAAAAATAACACCACATGTTATACTTTCCAAAATATTGACATGACACCTGTGAAACAGGACTCAGAAACCATGTAACTTTGAACACAGAAGATTTTATTTCTTAATTGGAAGCAGATTTTCAATGGATTTCAGTCAAGGAAGACTGGTATAGTGAAAAGTGTATGTTTCCAAATAGGATAGGCCTAGATTTGCAAAATACACTCCCAAATATTAGCTGTTTGTCCTTACATAGTTTACTTGACTTCTCTGATCTTGTATTTTTCTTCTTCGAAATGAAGGTAGTGAATCTAGTAAGCTGGATTATTCTACATGTTAAAGGAAGTAATACATGGGTCAGCTCGTGGTGTAGTGGTTAGGGTACTGGACTTCCTCATGGCGGATTGCAGTTCGAGTGTCAGACCTGGTGACTTGAAACTCACACCAGGTGCATGTGTGTACATGCCCAAAATCCCAAGAGGAGAGGAGAGTAAAAGAGGCTGTGGCATGGCCATCCCCTTTGGAGTGATTTCTCACTTCCCCCCTAACTGCCTCTCCCCTTTCCAGTGAGTGCATATGCCCCATAACAAAAAGGTAAAAAGTAAGTAAGTAAATAAATAAATAAAAAGTAATTGTTACTCAGAATACTTCTAGATTGTATTCAGCTAATTCAAGTATCACATGGGCTCACGGTTATTTTGAAAAAGTCTATGCATCTGACCTTCCTATTCCTACACAAACTAATGCTGTACATGAAAGAAGAATGGCAGAGCGTCAAGTTTTAAACAAACTTTTTTTAATTATCAGAGGGCATATGCACTTACCAGAGAGAAGAGGGAGGAAAGAGAGAGAGAGAACTCCTGATGGAGCATGGTCATGTTGCAATTCCTTCTCCTCCATTTCTCCATCCTGTTGGAATTTCATGCACGCACATGCTCAGTGTGCTTTTAAAAGTTGCCGAGGTGGGATTCAAACCATGGTCAGCCACACAGCATCCAGTTCTCTGTGCACAAGTCCATTCCCTATAGAGCTTTCAAGTAATCTCTTGTTCATAAAATTGTGAATTTTAATGTTTTCTTTTTGTCAGTTGACTAACGGGCACATACACTTCCCCAAAAGAGAGGGAGACGATCCCAGTGCCACTCCCAGTGTGGCATGATCATGCTACAGTCCTTCCTCTTCATTAATCCATCATGTCAGGATTTTGAGCATGCATGCACAGGTGCACAGTATGTTTCTCAAGCTGCTGAGGCTGGGACTTGAACCCTGCAGTCAGCCATGTGGTATCTGCTTCCCTTAATCACTAAATCATGGGGCCTGCCCTAATTTCAGTGTATTAAACAGGCTTGAAAAGAAGACTAAGAGTATGAGTTAGAAATGTTGAAAATCCCTTGGTTCTGTGTCCATTATGATTACGGTATCTCAGTAATATTGTCCAAGTTCCTGCAGAGAAACACTATAGTTTGCAAATGCTACCAGCCTTTGCTTCTTTCAACTAAAAACAGTAAGTATAGAAACTCCCGAAAGTACTCAACCAAATCTATATCTGCTCCCTAGCATGTGAAGTGTGTGGTGGTTGGTGGGAATGTGAATTAGCCCACGCCAAAGGCACCTGATATAGAAAAACAGAAGCGATCTGAAAATGTAACAATATAGAGTTTCTTCCATAACTCTTCTTTGCTGTGAAGTCTTCCTTGATAAATTTCTGGTAAATCCTGATTTGACAATACAGAAAATAGGTGATTGAAGCTCTTTGATTGTCTACATAGATACTTATTAGTACACACCCAGGTTATGGGGGAGGGAACAGTAAGTGATAATACTTCTTTTTACAGAGTACTGAAAAAGGGAATTAATTTTAATTTTTTTAATTTTTTAAAGTTTTTGCCATAGGATGTGCTCACCAGAGAGAGACAGAGAGAGGAAAAATGAGAAATTCCCCTCACCTTGAAAGAGTTGGCCTCACTATAATCCCTTCTCCTCCATTCTCCTGGGATTTGGGGCATGCATGCACATGCACTGGGTGTGAGTGTCAAGCCATCAGGGTTGGGACTCAAACTGCAATCGGCCATGTGCAAGTCCAGTGACTTCATTTTTTTTTTTTTAATTCTGAGTTAGGTTTTGGTTAGCTTACTGGGAATCGAAGACATAGAGCCACTCTAGTCCAATGGCCTCACACGTTATTATTTTACACACTCATAGCACTTTTCAACTTGTGGATTTCACAATTGATTTTAATACTTGGATATTATTCAATTTGACATATATAACATAACTTATTTAACTACTTTTTCACTTTTGAAAATTTTGGTTGTTTTCAGAGAAGTTGTCTTAGGGATTGTGACAAGAATAACTACGTAAGATTAAAAACAAAACAATAAAATAAGGTCAGCAGAGGCTCATTTAATGACAGAAGTGGAAGGTTCTTCTAAGGCAGCCACTTATCTAGAAAGGCTTCTATATCTCTTTTGTCAAGGGTCACCCTGACTCGTTAAACATTTTCTGGGTGGCAAGGATCAGAGGATTTGGCGGCTTCCTAAAGTATCTTCTAAATGATATATGTATTTTCTGAGGGACTGTTGAGTTAATCATGCCCTTTGTTTAGAAAATAGGATATCCTGGCTGGCTGAGTGTTTTTTTTTTTTTTTTTTCATCTTTCTTTTTTGTTTTTCATAGTAAAGAGAGTTCTTCTATCTTCATCAACCAATTCCACAGTGTATAGACTACAGTCTCCAACTGGAGCCCTGGGTTAATTACGATTGTAGATCTCTTTGGTTTGCCAGAAATATGGATAAAATTATATGTTAAGTTAGTTGCCAACTTCACATACAGATCTGAATTTTGTGCATCTTTTGAGCAATTAGAGGAACTGGGGGGGGGGAAGCTATATTTTTACTTTCCAAAAACAGACTAGTATGTGTGCCTAGAAAAGGGACATAAGTCTCCAATTTGTCTTTACTTCTGGCCCGCATCATTCATTTATTTTGTCGGCCTGCGTGATTTCTGAATTTACAACCCTCTTGTGCTAGATTTCTTTTGCCTTTGTGCCTAGATAGCTACATAAAGGTAGAAACACAAATGAGTAACAAGCAAGAGGGGCACAAATTTATTCAGTTAGAATAGAAAACTATTTAACATTCATAACCAGAGTCAGTAATTGCAGTAGTTGTGTGTGATCTTTACAAGCACAGAGAAAAAAGAAAAAAGGCTAAAGGTGAAAGAAGATGATGCAGAACTACAACTTATTGAGCCCCAGGCTGGAGGAAGTGTATCATTGTACCAAGAAAAGGGGTTCATGGTCTAGGTGTGATTGTCTTTATTTTACTTTGTACATGTCAATAAGCATAAAGAGATTTGTTGAAGAGAATTTATCACCTGGAGGAGGATTCAGCTCTTTTCAATTCTTCCTTTTATTTCATTTTTTATACATTTGGCTTAAAGAGCTCTATTCAAGCATTAATTTGTAGAAAAAGAAGAAAAGCAAACGAAACAGAACCTCCAAAAATCTAGCCACATATGGTTACAGAATTGGCACTTTAATGGAAATATAAAGATGGCTGTGACATTTTGAATGGTCTTTCTTAAGTTAATCCTAGCGCTAGTTCAAGCAAACATTGGATTTTACTTATTCTGAATGAATTATTTCATATTTCTCTCTATCTATTTGTCTATCATCTATCATCCATCTATATCTCTATCTATCTCTATCTCTATCTATCATCTATCTATCATCTATCTATCTATCGATCTACCTATCATCTATATATATATAGAAAGAGAGAGAGAGAAGACAATAAGATGAGCTACAATGTACCTAACCACCCAGTTTAAATTTAGTGTCTATTACTTTTGTGGATTACTTTACATTAGATAAATTTATTAATCCAGATATATTGTATATTTTTAATATTTTAAAATTCATATATATGGCATTATATATGCATACTGCTCTGTACCGTGTTTTTTTTTTTTTCAGTTAAATTTTGAGATTTGACTATGATATGTTGAAGATGGTATGACTCGTGATCTGGCTGCCTTTTCTTATGTGGCCAGGACAGTTTTGCAGGAAGAGCAGAGACTACATGGGCAGGAATTCACTGGGGGCTGTGTGGGTCACCCAGGGCCATGAATAGGAACTCGGGGAGCTCCAGTTCACTTATTTGGGCTGCTGTGTGGAATTCTCCTGTAAGTACAAGCGGTCTTCAGAAAGTTCTTGGAAAATGTGTTTTATGAGAAAACTATGCAGGATTTCAAAATCTCTTTGCACCAAAATAAATTCATATTTTAATTCCATTTTCAGGAAACTTTTGCTGTCTCCTTGTACACGGTATTTTTTTTTCCAGTTTTATTTACTAGACCAAGTATTTCTGCACTGAACATTTTTATACCTGCTATTTTGTAAACTTCTTAAACCTAGGAGTATAACTGCTGCTGAGTCATAAACTGTTTTCTTCCACATCACTAGACTTTGTCAAATCTTCTCCAATGTGCTATATCAATTTACATTCCTATCAGTACTTTAAGAGTATTGCTCTGCTATGACCTTGCCAATACTCCTTTTTATTTTTATTTTTTTGAGAGGTTTTTGCTATAGGGTATGTGTGTTTGCCAGAAAGAGAGACAGAGACAGCAAGTGAGAAATAACCCCTCGGGGGGGATGGTCACACCGCAATCCCTTCTCCATTTTCCTCTCAGGATCTTGGGCAAGCATACACACGCACCCAGTGTGAGTTTAAGTCACTGTGTCCGGGACTCAAACTGCTTTCAACTACATGGGAGTCCAGTGTCATAGCCATTACGCCAACTGCTGGTTTTATCAATACTTCTTTTTAGTGTAATAAAACCGATGGATATAAAACAGTATTTCAATGCTAATTTAACTTGCAATCCTTGATTATTTGTTGTGTTAATGCTTTGTCCAATTTTTCTCTCTTTAAGAATTATAGTTAATTCTTTTTTTTTTTTTTTTAGTTTTTTTTTCACTATAGGGAGCCGGCGCTCGCCAGACAAACAGACAGAGAGACAGAGAGACAGAAAGTGAGAAATCACCCCCCAGAGGGGATGGCCACACCGCAATCCCTTCTCCTCCATTCTCTTCTCGAGATCTTGGGCACGCACGCACACGCACCCAGCGTGGGTTTTAAGCAACCAGTTCCAGGACGCGAACCATGGTCGACTACGTGGGAGTCCAGCGACATAGCCATTACGCTAACTGCTGGTTCCCCCAAGAATTATAGTTAAATCTAAAAACAGTTTAATTGATTTTTTTTAAATCAAAATGGATATATCCTTTAGTCAATAAACTATATACTCTGGTAATCTCAATTTTCTAGATCCTTTCAAGGGCAATTTTAAAAAAACAAAATATAGAAATATACCTTTGATCCCATGAATGCATAAAAAAGTTAGTAGATATGCTTTTTTTTCTTAAAAAGATTATTGAATTTTCTTCATTTATGCTAACACATTCCCGATTTTTACAATTGGTCTCAGGGCTATTAAAAGATATTTTAGACAATTTGGCATTGGAAATTTCTGAAGCAAAAGTACAATTTTAGACTTATGTATGTAGCTATGTAAAGGGCATTAATGTCATTAGATCTATCCCTGGTGGTTTATAAATTTTGTCCACATACGCTTATGTAAATTAATACCTCATTGGATTACAGATGGAAACGGATTTCTTTACATTTTTTACATTGGCTCTCTGTATCAATCATTATTTCTAAAAACATTTCATTTATTATAAACCATCTATTTTTGATAATGATAAGAATGTCTTTCTTGCTTCTCTTTTCCTCTTAATTGTGTAAGGCAGTGTGCTTGCCATGAGAGATAAAGTCATGTTTCTCAATTGAACTCTGTATTATAGCAAAGCCATTTAGCTTCAACACATCATAAATGATCTCAGATATTTTCCTGATATAATTTTGAATGACACAGACACAGCTCCCATTTATCACTGCTGTGTACATAGAGAAATAGCCGGGAATTAGTTTATATAAGTGCACATGCGCTACATTTAAGCTATTTTATTTGTTTATAGCTATATTTTGAGACAGAGTATATCTATCAAGATCTACTCAGTGGTAGAAACTCAGTAAGCATCAGTGCTAACATTTCCTTGGTTTTCATGAATAACAAGACCATAAAAATTCAAAGTAAACATGATCCAACAGATAATGGACAAACTGAAATGATTTCGAATCAGATGTGAAGGCGTGAATCCATTTTAGAGTCAATTCCAGAATGTAAATCCTAGAAATCAACAACTGTTAGAAAGAAAAGGATCTGCCGAAAGCCACTTTCTGGAGTAAGACAAAATAGACATAAATGTAACAAATGCAACCAAAGCGTGTTGTCAAGAGGCTTAAGGATCAGTGATTAGGAATGACAATCATTATTGCTGTGGAAGCACACAAGCTAGTAGAAGAAATGGTGTAGGTAGGCAGAGTGACAAAAAGCTGTCAGTCACATGAGTGTTTTCAAAGACAAAGAAAGATTCCACAATGAACTGCTGAACTGATTCAAGCAATCTGCTGAAAGAAAGACAAACAAATAGGATATAACTATTTTATATAGCCTATGTCAGAAGCATATTTTTTATTAGAAATTTTTCATAATACCTTGTAGTGCTGTAACAAAGAAGTGTCCAGAGGGTACTAGAGAGCCAGTGTGTGAACATATCTATCAGCTTTGGTAGGAATACTTGGTCATTGGAACAGACTTCGGAGCCAGTAATTGAGTTATTATCCCTCAATCTCGACACAAGTACACTCTTTTAAAACATCAGTACAGGGTCAGGAGAGCTGACGCAGGAGACCTTAGAAGTTCCTACCATCTGCAACTAA
This sequence comes from Tupaia belangeri chinensis, assembly GCF_000334495.1. Classification (NCBI taxonomy): domain Eukaryota; kingdom Metazoa; phylum Chordata; class Mammalia; order Scandentia; family Tupaiidae; genus Tupaia; species Tupaia belangeri. Next base: position 3,537,908 of record NW_006160061.1, read on the forward strand.
TTTTTTGAAACATTAAGCAGCTCTTTATCCTCTTATAAATTAGAAGCCTTTGAATTTTACAACTTATTGTCTCTATAAAGCTGCATTTATGTGATTCCTGTACGTTGTTGGATTCTTTTAGTTTTGCTTTTAAGAGAAATCAGTGAAAACAACCTCCAGATGACCTTTCAATGGTTATCATCCTTGAACTTGGAACATCATTTCTCTATATAAATATACAAATAAATGAAAATATCTTCTGTGTTTTCTATCCAGTGTCTCTTGGCACCCAGACCAAGAAAGACAACCCAGTGTTGACATGGATCCTCGGGAATGCTGAGGGAGAATGGCTCCTGAAGAAATCACCTTGACCCTAACATTTACATGAACTTTGTATTCTATTTTTGCAATGGATTGAAGTTTGTTTTACCATTACAGCATGTATTAAGCTACTTATATCCAAGTGAAATTTGCGCTTCTGTGAGATGCTTGGGTTTACCCATGTCTCCTAGCACATGTAGCTAGGCCCTCAAGTGCTGCCTGCCCCAGTGTGAGAAGCAGAAGAGTAAAGAACCTGGTTCTTTTGTGTAAAAATACTCACCTCTAAATCCTTAGTGAGGACTGACAACATGCCTGCTGCTAGGTGAGGTGGGGGTTCATAGTAGGCAAGACACGAGACTTAGAGTTCAGTGGTGATCAGTTTGTGTTGTGAACATTTCTTCCCAGACCAGGGAGAAATGCTTATGCAAATAAGTCAGCAAGTGAACTACCTACTTGGAGGGGTGAAGACTGCTTCTGAAGTAGAAGAGATCTGCAAGTAACAGGAGCTTGGTGGAGTATTATTTACATGGATGTGTCAGTCACCAGCAGAGCTCACACTGCAGCACAACCTTTTAGGGCTATAGATTTCTTCAAGCAATAAACTATTCTTCTTGGACAGCACTCTCAACTGATTTGTGCTCCCCATTCATATGTTCATTCCCTACCCTCCAGTGTGACTATATTTGCAGACTGGATCTTTATGGAGTAAATTAGATTAAGTAAAGTTATAAAGGTGGGGCTCTAATCTAATAGGATTGGTGTCCTTATAAGAAGGATTTTCGGAACCAGCAGATGGCATAATGGCTATGTTGCTGGACTCTCAAGTAGTCAACGGCAGTTCGAATCCCAGACCGGGTGGCTTAAACTCATACCAGGTGCATGTGCATGTGTGCCCAGGATCCCAAGAGGGCAGTGGAGGAGATGGGATTGCAGCATGGCCATCCTCCCTGGGGAATGATTTCTAACTTTCTGTCTCTCTGTGCTCTATAGTAAAAACCTCTCTAAATAAATAAATAAATAAATAAATAAATATAAAGATGTGTGATTTCTTTTTTCTTTTTAATTTCCTTCTTCCTTTTTTAATTTAATTTAATTTAATTTTTTTGAGAGGTTATTGCTATAGTATGCATGCACTCACCAGAAAGAGACAGAGACAGAAAGCAAGAATCCACTCCCCAGTGGGGATGGCCATGCTGCAATCCCTTCTCCTCCATTTTATAGTTTTTTTAATTTACATTTAATTTTGTACACTTTTGTGGGGAATAACATGGATTTTTTCAAGGCATGTAAGCAGTGTGCAATAACAAAATCAAGTATAATACTATATTCTTCATTTTCAACAAAGAATACCACATTATGATATGTACCATTAATTTTTAATGTACTAATTTTTCTTTACTTTCTTTCATGTATATATGTATATATACATATTTATCTCTCTCTCTCTCTCTCTCTCTCTCTATATATATATATATATATATATATATATATACACACAGACACACACACCATATATATCATGTATATATAACTAGTTGTTCTTTTAAGTGTGTTTTTTTCTACATTAGCTTGCCTGAGATATTTTGTTATGCCAGCTCTAGTAGACTAATACAGACATCATTCTATCAATATATGATTCATTCATCATTTGACAGAAACTAAGTATCAACTACTATGTGTCTAGCCCTTTAAACAACACAGAAATTATCTCTGCATTTGTGGAGCTTACAGTCCACCAGAGGGATGCAGACAGTACAGGAAATGCGTAAGTGAAGCACAGTGTATATATAGTGAATGGTGATAACTGATATGGAGAAAAGTAAAGCAGGGAGAAATAAGAAATTTCAAGGACATGAAGAAAGTGTAAAAGGAATTGGAAGAATGAAATAAAGACATAAAACATCTACTGTTTTTTTTTTTTTTTTTTGGAGGGAGGTTTTTGCTATTGGGCATGTGTGCTCGCCAGAGAGACAGAGAGAAACAGAGAGACAGAAAGTGAGAAATCAGAGATGGACATGCATCAATCCCTTCTCCTCCATTCTCCTCTCAGGATTTTGGGCATGTATGCACATGCACCCAGCATGAGTTTTAAGCTATTGGGTATGGGATGCGAACAGCAGTAGACTGTGTGGGAGTCCAGTAACATAACCATTATGCCATCTGCTGATCCCCCAAAAATATAATGTCCACTTGTAAGATGACTCTTGTTCCTGTATAGAGATATAGTAAAATGGGTAGACTAATGAAGAGTCAATTGTAATCATCAAAACAGAAAATGATCACCCTGGATCAGAGCAATAGTGCTGCAGGTGAAAAGAAAATGTCATATTCTGGACTTTGAAGGTAAAGACATCTGGATTAAGTTTATATAGTTAAAAAAAAAAAAAAAAAAAGGAAAGGAGTAGAGGATGGTTCCAAGGTAGCCAGCCTAGACACCTGGAATTAGTTTGTCTTACTTGAGATGGGGAACCAAATGGAAACCATAGATGGTACATGAAGTTCAAGATTTTGGTCATTGCATGAGTTCTACTGACTATTTGCCATTCAAATGGATATACTGTGTCACTAAGTTTCAGCATCTGGGGCACAAATGAACTGCCTGGTCATATGTAAAAAATTGGGATCTTTGAATATATATAGTGGTATTAAATGCCTCTAAAGTCTGGATGAAATCAAGAGTATAAGAACAGAAAAGAGATGATTGCAACCTGAAACTCCAATAATGAGAAACTGAGAAGACAATGAGAAAGGAGTCAAGAGGACTGAGAAACAATTCAAGTCAGAGCATTCAGACTCTTAAAGCAGAAAAAGGGAAAGA
>NW_006160061.1:3541056-3546168 GCF_000334495.1 Tupaia belangeri chinensis
GAGTAAGCATGTATCAATACTAAAAATAGATAAAGTCCCATGAAAATTAGACTTAATGAAGTGGTGGTTCCAGTAGGATGGCGGGATTATTGGAATTGAAGTTTTATAACAAGTTAGGACAAGATCAGGTAGATGCAGGTAGAGTGGGGTGCTTGAAGTTGAGTTAATGGAGGAGTCACAATTAGTTCTTGGCTATGACAAAGCTTAGTTCTTGGCTATGACAAAACCTAGGCTATGACAAAGCATGGGAGTGGCTGAAGTGCTTGGAGGACAAGGTATAATAACTTCCAGGACAAAAGGGTAACTAACCCTAAATTCAGAGTATTCTGTGTAGAGGCTGAAAGTACCAAAACATATGTGTTATTTGCAAAGTCTGCTAGTGAGCAAGCAGCTAAAATCACCTGGAAATGAAAGATAACCTATGAAGTGTTCAGTGGTATAGTTTGGTGACATGAGATACCAAGTTGGAGATTTTAAAGATGTGTAGGAGAATGGTCTGGAAGTAATGGGAGGAGCAAAAACAACATCCAGGTCACATATGTGGCCCATGGTAAAAGAAATGGAAGAAAAGGCAGCTGCCATTCCCGAGGCACAGTGGGAGCCAGGTCTCCATGACAGCAAGAGGGGCAGGAACCCTGCACAGGAATCTGAGGATGTGAGAGTTTTACTGGTGACTAAACTGCAAGTCCAGAAGGCATTGTGAGGATTGAAAAGTTGGGCATATGGGATCCAAAGGGGGATTTAGGGAGTCATTTGTGAATTAATTCTGAGATATGATGGATGATGTGGGAGTCCTAAATTTCTTCAGGTGGTTAACGTTACAAAAATAGAAAACAATGGAGAATTGTCCAAATCATCTCAAAGTAGACAGTGGGTGGGAATCTGTGTCTTGGGAGGGAAAACAGATGGGAGCAGGCAGAGCCTTGCTAGAAGCCAAAAGGTTTCTGTCCCTCTCTTCACTTTTCCCAGTACAAACCTGGAGGTTGGAAGGGTTGGCCTTGCATAGAATGTGTGGAACAGAAGTGGAGGTAAGCACTGTGCCTATAGGTTGTAACTCTTGCCACTGTTGTTTATGTTTACTTCTTATTATTTTCTTTTTACATTTTTTAAATTTGCATTTAATCATTGCCTATCTTTACAATGTACAAAATGTTTTTTCCCAGCATGAATGCAGTAGATATCAGTCAAGTCATTGATGTTACCATTTACATAAGTTATCAACAGATAACTTTTCATTTTTGTTTCTGTTAAACGTTTATGTTTTCCCTGATCCCTTTCCTCCCATCCTCTATTATTAACCCCCTTCTGTACTGTCTCTGGCATCTACAGCTGCCCTCCTTACAAGGATGCCTTCTAATCTTTCTGTTCTTGCCACGCAGTGCAGACATTCGGTATAGATTGTGCAGGGACACATAATATCTGTCTTTCATAGTTTGACTTTCTCCGCTTAGCATTAAATCTTACATATTTGTCCATTTTGTACCAAATGTCAGGGTCTCATTTATGTTTACTTCTAATGTTCTTGCATTGCAGTGATCTCCCATCTGACCCTAAGAATTGGCCAATAACATTTAGGAAGCATTTTGGGCATGGGTTGGGTGAAAAAGGAAAGTAAATTACTTTGATACATTTAAACCATCTCCTCCTTAGTGAGATACAAATTGTAAAAATAATTGTGCTCTCATTTTGCCTATTATTATTATTATTATTATTATTATTATTATTTTAGTTTAGTGTTGTGTGTGTGCATTGGAGAGAGAATAAGTAAGAAAGCATTTTCCAGGTTAATGACCACACCACAGTCCTTTCTTTTCCGTCCTTCTCTCAAGATTTTGGGCACATATGCCCATGTGCTTGGCATGTTTTTCAAGTTGCTGGCTCTGGGACTCAAACCATTCTATTAACCATGTGGGATCCAGTTGCTTTAACCACCATGCAACCCTCTGGCCCCTGTTTTGCTTATTAAATATTGATATCTAAAAATTTTAATTCTTGAAAAATAGTATTTAAAAATTCTGTTGCTGTGCTCCCTGTTGCGATCAATGTTATGGTCAAGGTTGATTTCTAAGTTTGGTGCTTGAGAAAAATCTGCAGGCCTACCTCAAATATGCACACTTGAGAACGAGCTAACTTAGTTTCTTTTAGCTAATTTGAATTAAGTGCACATAAAACAACATGATCAGTTTAACTAAATATTAGTTTGGAATATTGAAAACACAGATATACTCATTTTAATTGCATTTTGAAGATATAGTGTATTTTTTCTCCCATCTGGCTATTCTATATAATTTTTAAGATTTTAATGTCAATTTCTACTCAGCATGCAGACTTTACTTATGTGTTTCACACATTTCTTTTATGTATTCTGTGTATTACAGACCCCCAAGCAGTTCTTTAGTTTCTATGGCAAAATTTGCTCTTTCATGTATAAGGAGAGTTTAGTTTTGCTACATGTCCTTTCTTTCTGAGAGATACTTTTTGATATAGAGTGTGTGCACTTGTTGGAGAGACAGAAAACGAGAAATCACCCCTAAGGGTGGATGGCCACACCATAGTCCCTTCTCTCTCATTCTTCTCTCAGGATTTGGACACACATGCGCATGTGCCTGGCTTGAGTTTCAAGCTGTCAGGTCCAAGACTTAAAACACAGTTGGCCATATGGGAGTCCAATGCCTTAATCACTTTTTCACCCGCTGGCCCCAGGTTTGCTACATATCTAGGTAGGTTCATTTTAAAGGAGGATGTTCTTTTCCAAGTTGAGCATAATTCTCCTGGATGCAAGATGAATCAAATGTTTAAAGGGGTCAGACATTTCTCTCTGATAATTATTTTTTGATGTTCCCTTCACATTCCTCACCAGGATAAAGGATAGGCAACTATCTTTACAGATTAAATGAATAGACCATAGTTTACCATTTATGAATTACATCTACCTAACATATCTCCAGAATGGAGTATATGATAGAAAAATACATAATAAGGCTGTTAAATTTAATATAAATTCAAATTTTGACTAGACAAATTGTCTACCGTATGCTAATCATTTAGGCTAATGAGTTACTATAAAAAAATAAAATTTATTTCTAAGCCTCCTAGAAGTTAAAGTCAAAACAGGTAAGTTATGAGTTCCTCTAGCTGAAGGTAAGGGCAATAATAACTTGAGTGTTTGTTGTTTATCACCTTTGTTTTGATGTAAATCTTACAGTCATCCCATATTTTCATTTTAATAAGAGGAAATGGATTCTAATAGAAAGTAACTACCTTTACCAAAGTCAAATAGCAATCATGAAAGTATGTTGTCTAAGTCTGTACCCCACTTCTGTTCTAAAATCCAGGAGCAGGGTATTAAAGTTTAACTTAGTGAAGGTATTTCTGCAGATCCTCCCTTGGTATCATTGTCTGGGAACAGAAGGAAAATAAAAATTTGGTATTGAATCTATAGTAGTCTGTAGGCAGTTGTTTTCCTCCTGATGACAATACCAGGTGGTGATCTCCTCAGCAGTTTCTATTTGCCAGATATCAAGAAAGAAAGTAGGTTAGAGTGGAACAGTGTTGTAAGCATGAGTTTCTTCTTAATATTCAGTCATATAGTACTTAAAAACAGGATTACATTCTGAGAAACGCATTGTTAGGCGATTTTGCCATTATGTGAACATCATGGCATGTACTTTCACAAAACCAGATGGTGTAGTCTACTGCATACCTAGGCTATATTGTATAGCCTATTATAATCTTACTGGATCACTGGCATATATGCAGTCTTTCATGAAGCAAACCATCTTTATATGGCACGTAATTATATAAGTCCTTTCTACATTCTAATAATAAAATTAATTACATCCATTTCTTTATTATTTACTCAGTGTATTAGTTTACTGGTGCTGCTGTGAAAAATTACTAGAACTAGATCACCCTCGTGCCACAGTCCATAGTGGACTACAGTGCTGGAAGTCACATGATCAAGAACAGTTCAAATCCCCGGCCCAGCTGACCTGAAATGCACTGGTTCCCCACATGTGTGCTCAAGATCTTGAAAGGCTGGAGGAAGAAGACTGCATTGTGACCAGACCATATTAAAGGTATGTATGTGTCTCTCCTTTACCTTCTTCTTATGTGCATGAACACCTGCTCTCTACCATGAGTTAAGAAAAAACAGAAATTGCTACAAGTAAGTTGATTACAATAGGAATTTATTCTTTTCAGGTTTGAGAGGCCAAAAATCAACATGTTGACTGGGTAATATTTCCTGCAGAGGCTCTAGAGGAGAAAGAATTTATCCTTCACCCCTTCTAACTTTAGATGGCTGGATCTCCTGACTTGGGGCTGAGTCACTCCATTCTCTATTTCTGTGGTCATAGCCTTTTTCTCTTTTGCACAGCTATGCTTGATCTTCCTCAGTCTCTTTCTTAGAATGACACTTGTGATAGCATATAGGCCCCACCTGGATAATCTAGGATATTGTATCCTCTCAAGACTCATAATTACATATTTCGTTATAAAATACAATACTAATTTTCCATAGAAGGTAATATCCACAGGTTAGGGGATCAGAAAGGAAATACGTTCTTGAGGGTGTCATTGTTATCAGCCTTCACAGAATGCCTTCTGGCCCCAAAGTTTACAAGGTCTGCTTTCTGTGTAACTGTTGAAAGATGCAGTTCAACCAAAATGGATGATAAGGGTCACCTATCCACCTATTTCCAATAACAGGTTCTTCATTTTCTTCTAAATCCATGTCAGCACTATCTTTTTTTTTTTTTTTTTAAAGAGAGATTTTTGCTATAAGGTGCATGTGCTTGCTGGAGAGACAGTGAGAGACAGAGAGACAGAAAGAAAGAAATCACCTCCCAAGGGGATTGGCTACACAGCAATCCCTTCTCCTCTCGGGATTTTCGGCATGCACATACACATGTCCAGTGTGAGTTTTAAGCCAATTTGTAGGTAAGGGACTTGAACTGCAGTTGATTAGGTTGGAGTCCCGTGATGTAATCATTACTCCATCTACTGGTCCCTTTACTATTTATCCATTTGTTGGTATCCTTAATATAGATATTTCTACCAAAATTCTCTTTATGACCATGTTTATATATATATATATATACATATATATAT
>NW_006160061.1:3547598-3596492 GCF_000334495.1 Tupaia belangeri chinensis
CAGTGTGTGTGTGTGTGTGTGTGTGTGTGTATCTCTCTCTATATGTATATCATCTCTTAGACAATACACGCTTTCTCTACTATGTTCCACACTTCCTTCTGGGACCTTACTGAAAGTGTCTTTTATATTGTATTTCTTTTATGAAGCTTATTTATTTATTATTTTTGTGTGAAAGAAAGACAAGAACCCTCCACAGGGTCTCCCACAATGTTCCTTCCCCAAAGACTTCCTAGTCAGCTAGAATTACAGGCACGTGTACATGCTTGGTATGTGCAAGTTAATCTAGGAAATAAGCTCTGATCTTCCACAGGACTTCCAGCATTGCAGACTGTTGCACTACCATTTTGCCATCGTGACTTGACCTACATATAATATTTCTACCCAAAACCTGTGTCAAACCATTTAAATGTTTTTCATGTACCTCATAATTACTCTAGACTTTATTTAATATTCATTTTCAAAGCCATTTTCAAAATTTTAGGCATTGTTGCAATACCACCTCGCCTACTGGTACCAGAATCTGTACTAGTTTCCTGCAGGCTTCTGTAACAGATTACCACATACAAGGTGACTTAAAATTGCAGGAATTTATTTTCCCTTAGTGTTGTAGGCTGGATGTCTAAAACCAGTATACCAGCAAGAACACATTCCCTAGAGGGGCTCTGGAATAGGAGTCACCTCTTTGTTTCTTCTAACTACTGGAGACTATTGATATTCTTTGATTTGTAAACAGATAACTCCAATCTCTGACTGTGATCATATTACCTCTTCCTCTTTTCTGTATTTGTGTGTATTTCTCTGCCTCTCTCTTATAAGGATAGTTGGACAACAATTAGAACCTACTTGGATATAACCCAAGAAAGTCCTCTTCTCAAGATCCTTCATCACAACTTGAGCCATGTAACATGACACTTCATACTTTTATGTAAAGTACATTTGATTATTTCAGCTGCCAATGTAAAATCCAGGGGATTTAAGTGAGGACATATTTACAGCCTACAGAATCATTACCCTTTCCCTTTAGGAAAGTTTTTGTAAGACCATCCCAAAAGAAGTAGATTCAATCCACCCAATCAGTTATCTCTTGTCTAGAGAGCAAAGTTTAATTTTAAGCCTAAAAGGTACTCTACGTGGATTTCGATAGTAGAGGAGAAAAAAGGAAAACACAGTTTTATTTATTATTTATTATTTCATGACTAGCATCATTTCTGTTTATACAGGACACATATAAGGACTTGAATGTTGAGAACTAGTGTAAGAAAGGGAAAAGGTAGAGGCAGAATTAGGCACTCCATTGGTATGTTGACATGATTAGCTTTTCCTATAACTTCCCTAAGGAACCCTGAAGCCACATAAAGGTACTTAGTGCAGTTTGTAATCCTTTTTGTCTACTCTTGATCAAACAAAATGATTACCCTCTTTAGCCTAGTAGCTTCTATTACAGTTATTCTGCCCTGCAAGAATCATTCTATCACTAGCTCACATTCCTCATCCCAACACACAGACACACATCCATACATACACACATGCACACTTTGTAAAGTTCTGTTTGCCTTTAGCTTTCATTCTTCTCTTTAAGTTTATTTTTATTTTTTCCATGATCAAGAGAGAAAGAGGGCAAGTGCAGTCCCAGTGGGACTATGACACAGGGATTCACCCAGTCTTCAGCCAGCCCTGGATCATGAGTCATACATGCTGACTGTTCTAAGGGAGATCTTTGGAACTGAACTGGGAAACTTCTTACATGGGATGTCTCACAGAGCCTTGTGTTACTGCTGTTCCATTGTCTGGCCCCATCTTTCATTCTTGTAATCCAGCGATTTTCAATCTTGTGTGCACATGATAATACCATGCTGGGTTCTTTAAGGATATAAATGTCCAGGTCTAGCCATAAAACAAGTGAATCAGAATGTCTGGGGATAAAATTCAGATACAAGCATGGTGACAAGCTCCCCAGGAAACTAGGACATCCATCAAAATATGAGGACACTTGGCTGAACTTATTTTAGAGGCTCTTGACTGTTGGCTCTAAATCACTATCTTAAATCATTGCTCAATACCCACTTATTTATTTTGATCCTAGTTTTTAACTCCTATATTTGAATTCTCACATAAAGTCCCTAGTATTACACTACTTTAAAGGCAACTGCTTGCTAATAACTGCTGCCAGATTGCCCTGGTGACAGCTCCTTGCCAACTAGCAGAGCATGCACCTATGCTTGGAATGTGTCCTGAAACTGCTGAAAGATAAATGTCTGGATTCCTTCGATGCCTCAGAATGTACCTTTTCCCTATCATCTGTGGAGCCTTGGAACTGGAATATTACTTCTGACTCATGGCAATATTTTAGCCATTTCAGCCTCTACAAGAATTGCTAAAACAAAATCAAAATGTCAAATCCAGAACTCTCAGCAATCATAGTCAATTATCTATATTATCTTCCTTATCAAGGAAGTAAGTGCTGGGTTTAAGTGTTTCTTGAAACACATGCAACTACACTTGTCTATTTACATGTCTGTATTTCTACTAGATTGTGCATCCTGAGGGTAACTTCTTATTTACTGTTATATTCTCCATATCACACATAATGCCTAGCATATAATGATTACATAATTAATAGCTTTTGAAAAACACATAAATGAGTGATTGGATAGATCAATTATAGTAAAAAGACCCTTCCTTATTTCTACTTCCCTATCTGCTAGCTAACTTCCCTGTGCAATGTCTGCCTTGAATAAATTCATGGAATAAAATTTCTATAATCCACCCCTGCATGTAAGTAGTATAGTCTAAAGAACCAGGGCTTTAACTAGTCTAATTATGCCCAAATATAAATTGTCCATGGTCCATGAGCCTTCTATATTCTATCACATTAGATTCTATTGTTTCTTCTTGATGGATTGCCTGTCCATGGAATTGTGATAACCGATCAAGAAGAGATAGAAGATAGCATGTCTCTCCTAGAAGATGCCATTGAACCCTGTAGATGTGTTTTAATTTGCCAGGGCTACTGTAACAAAGTACTAAAGACTATGTATAATAAAAAGCAGAAATGTATTCATCACAATTTTCTAGACTACAAGTTCAAGATGAAGGTGTTCTGAGAGTTCATTTCTTCTGAAGCCTCTTTCCTTGGTTTGTAGATGACCACCTTCTCCCTGTGTATCCACGTGACCTTCCTTTGTGTATATTTGTACTCTAATCTCTGCTGACATCGGCCATGCTAGATTAAGGACAACTCTAATGAATTCATGTTCATTTAACTGCTTCTTTAAAGACCTTATGTCGAACATATGAATCCTGGGGTTTGGGGTCATGATTTAGTTCTCTATGGCATACCAGCAGCACCTCTGTGATCAGCACACAGCAGTTGTGGAGCCCACTTCTTTTCTCTTCTCTAGAATAAGCATCTATTTCTTCAGAATAAGAATTTAGTGTTCTAGAAGAAACAGACCTCAGAGTGGGTTTTTAGGTCAGTTACCCAATGTTTCTTCTATAAGACACATCTTTCCTAACTACATTTAATTTTGAAGTAAGGATCAGTGAGCTTTCCCCATTTTTTCTTGCTAATTACTAGTGGTAATAATTATCACATTGTAGTCTGTAAAGGTTCCCTGAAAGAGATTTCAATTGAATCATAAAGCCTTAGTTTTTTTTGAGCTCCATAAATAAAAAGCATTTTATGAAGTCCAAGGATTTTTCTACTGGTGCGATGGAGTCACAGAACTCCTTCTTAGGGATTTGCAGTGTTGGGTCCAATTAACTCAAAGTTCTAGAGTTTCCCACCATTATTTCTCATGTATCAATAGTGTATATATATATATATATATATATATATATATATTATATCAATAGTATATGAATGAATGAACAAATATCAAGTTTCTCTGGTCAACTCACAACACTACTCCTCCCTCTATAAAACTGGCAGACATTTTTCTACTAGGACCAAAATTTGATTGATCAAAGCCAATGGTATTCCCATTATTTCCACCATTGATTTATTTTCATTTAGGCACATGCCCCAATTTCTAGCCAATGAGATAAAGGTAGAAGAGATAGTAACTTCCTGCCTGGAGATATGGTCAACTCTGAAATACCTATACTTACATTACAACCAGCCTGAAACTAAAAGCCAACACATCATGGAAGAAAAAACAAGATAATAATAAAATAGCAGGTGGGAGTTACAACACACCTGTTTAAAGCTGTCTATACCTGGCTTCCAGTATATAACATTAAGCATTTCCATATAGCTTTAACCAATTTCCCTCTTGCCATTGATGATATTTTAAGAGCTCCATTAATTCAACCAATATAAACCAAGAAGCTTTGGTCATCCAAGAATTGTACTGGAGCATGGAAATACTGTGAGAACAAGAAAAATGTCCTATCAGAAAGGCTGATACTAAACAAATTGATTATACTTTCAAGTTCAGTCCTTACTGAAAATAATACAAAAGAGAAAGGGTACAATGACAATATAAAGTAGAAATCTCAACATATATTGGGCTGAGGTTTGGTATTAAAGAAAGTTTCCTTAAGAAAGTGAAAATTAATCTTAGATTAAAACACAGAGTGTTGAGAGCCCAGACCCATCTTCTGCCCTCTGGCCCGAAAGGGATACTAAGGCAGGGCCAGTCACTGACCCCAGGCCCAGCTCCAGCTCCAACCTCAGCCCAGCTACCCCAACCCCAGAGACCCCCTCTGTCAGAAAGGATAGCCTCCAGCTCTCCAGCTGAGTCAAGTCCCATTTTCTGTCCCTTGGAGAAATTGCATGCCATGCTAGTGCACAGCACACAACTTTTTCTTTATTCTCTTTCATACTCTTTTTTTCCCCCCATCTTATATTGTCATCCTTTCCTCATCCTCTACCCACCCAGAGGGACTAGACAGGTTTAGAATCATAGTTTTCAAATACCCTAGTATTGTGAGGTCCCCTGGAATTCTTCCTTTTACTGAGTCACCTGCAAGAAGGGAGAAACTGCTCTTCAGACACCTGAATAGAAGACTCCTCCTGTGGAGACTACATAGCTAAACAAAGCAGAAGAGAGACTTCGGCACACATCAGTTCACAGCAATAGGGAAGCACACTTGTTCCTAGTCGAAGAAACATTCTCCAATAAGGTATCGGAATATGAATACATCTCCTAGTGGCTAGAAGTAGATGAGCCTCAGGTCTGAATAAACCAGGGAATATGTCTCCATCAAAAGAATACAGTAACTCTTTTCCATCTCTTGAAAAAAACAGAAGTTATCATAATGTCAGAGAAAGAATTTAGAGCATTCATGGTGACAAAACTCTATGAGTTGGAACAGAAAAGAGACAATGAACTACGGGAGATTAGAAAGTCCCTACATGATATGAAAGAAGAAATGGACACTATAAGAAAGAATAACATGGAACTATTAGAGATCAAGTCTGTAATACAGGAAGTCAAAAGCTTTTTGAAAGTATTAAAAGTCAATTAAGAGTGAGAGATGGCCAAGGGTAAGAGATAGGGAATCAAGGATGGGAGAAAAAAAGCAAAATATACAGGAAACAAGAAATGGAAAATTATTTGTTGATGATAACATGTATGTTGATGTGCTTGATTGAGCCTATATACAGTGTATTCAGGATGGAAAATCTCACTTTGTATGCTGTAAAGATGTACAGTGAATGAACGTAAATAAATAAATTTAATTTAAAAAAAGTCAATTAGACCATGCTGAAGATAAAATCTCTGATGTAGAAGATAACAACTCTGACCTAGGGGAAAAACACCAAAAAGATAGAAAAAATAAGAACAACAACAAAAAAATGAGGGTTCTATACAAGAAATACTGGATTCCATTAAACGTTCAAACATCTGAGTAACTGGTATCCCAGAAGGTGAAGAAACTAATAAGGGCATGGAAAATTCACTCCACAAAGACCTAGAAGAAAACTTCCCAAGTCTAGAGAAGTACTCACACATCCAGACCCAAGGAATACAAAGAACTCCAAATAGAATCAACCCAAGAAGAACTTCCCCAAGGCACATCTTAGCCAGACTAGCCAAAAGCACAGATAAAGACAAGATACCAAAATTTGCAGGAGAGAAATGACAAATGACTTACAAAGGTCATTCCATCAGGCTAACACCGGACCTTTCAATGGAAACAATGCAAGTAAGGAAAGAATGAGAAGACATATTGAAAGTGTTAAGAGAGAAACGATTTCGGGAACCAGCAGTTAGCGTAATGGCTATGTCGCTGGACTCCCACGTAGTTGACCACGGTTCGTGTCCCGGACCCGGTGGCTTAAAATTCACGCCTGGTGCGTGTGCGTGCATGCCCAAGATCCCGAGAGGAGAATGGAGGAGAAGGGATTGCAGCGTGACCATCCCCCCTGGGGAGTGATTTCTCGCTTTCTGTCTCTATGTCTCTCTCTGTCTGTCTGGCGAGCGCACGTGCCCTACAGTAAAAATCTCTCAAAAAAAAAAAAAAAGAGAGAAATGATTTCAACAAAGACTTACATCCAACAAGACTGTCCTTCATATGCGGAACAAAAAAGATTAAAATCTTCTCAGACAAATAAAACTTAAAAGAATTTGCTAACACCAGACCAGCTCTTCAAGAAACTCTGAAGAGAGTCTGTTCCAGGAAAACTAAATAATGAACAGCCAGAAATAAGGGAATAAAAGACAACGAAGACAATGATGAACTTAAAGGAAGGGACAAGTCCAGAAATATCTATAAAACGTTGAATGTTAATGGATTAAATTCTCCAATCAAGAGACACAGACTGGCTGAATGGAAAACAAAAACAAAAACAAAAACAAAACAGAATCCCTTTATCTGTTGCCTACAAGAAACCCATCTCATAGATAAAGACACACATAGACTAAAAGTAAAGGGCTAGAAAAAGGTATTCCATGCAAATGGGAACCAAAAAAGAGCTGGAGTCACAATACTAATTTCTGACATAATTGGCTTTAAAATGAAAATTTTTCAAAGAGACAAGAAGGTCACTATATTTTAGTAAAAGGGATAATCCATCAAGAAGATATAATGCTTATAAATATCTATGCACCTAACATAGGAGCACCCAAATACGTGAAGGAAAGACTGTTAGATTTAAAAGGAGAGATAGACTGCATCACCCTAATTGTTGGAAACCTCAACACCCCACTATCTCTTCTGGACAGATCACCTAGACAAAAAATAGGTAAAGAGATAAAGAATATAAATGATATTATAAGTAAAATGGACTTAACAGATATCTATAGAAGTTCCTACCCCAAAACTATGATACACTTTTTTTCTCACCCCTACATGGAACCTTTTCAGATATTGACCAGATGATAGTGCACAAAGCAAGCTGCTACAGATTCAAAGTCATGAAAACTATAACCAGCATCTTCTCCAACTATGATGGAATTAAACTTGACTTTAATTTCAAGAGAAATCCTCAAAAATACACAAATATATGGAAACTAAATAACCTACTCCTGAATGACTTCACAACTACTGAAGAAATAAAGACTGGAATAAAAAGATTCATGGAAGTCAATGACAATGAGGACATCAATTTCCATTATCTTTGAGACACTGCAAAAGCAGTTATATGAGGGAAGTTCATAGCAATTAGTGCACATAAATAGAAGATGGAAAGAAGGCAAATGGATCACCTAACATTGTGCCTTAGAGAACTGGACAAACAACAACAACAAAAAAATCCAAAAAACTCTAGGATAAAGGAAATAATGATTCAAGCAGAAATAGATGAAATAGAAAATAAATGAATTATACAGAAAATAAATGAAAGTTAAAGCTGGTTCTTTGC
Source organism: Tupaia belangeri chinensis (assembly GCF_000334495.1). Classification (NCBI taxonomy): domain Eukaryota; kingdom Metazoa; phylum Chordata; class Mammalia; order Scandentia; family Tupaiidae; genus Tupaia; species Tupaia belangeri. Next base: position 3,555,409 of record NW_006160061.1, read on the forward strand.
AAAGATAAAATCAATATATCACTAGCAAGACTTATTAAGAAGAAGAGAGAAAGGAACTAGGTAAATCAAATTTGCAGTGAAGCTGGCAATATAACAATAGACATAATAAAAATAGAAAACATCATGAGAGGATACCATGAATAACTATATGCCAATAAATAAGAAAGTCTGAATGAAATGGACAAATTTCTGGACACTATCTCTATTTGCTCAATCTATCAAGGTTGAGCCAGGAGGATGTAGAAAGTCTGAAAAGGCCCATAACAAGCCAGGAGAATCAGTAATAAATAAGCTCACAACAAAGAAAAGCCCTGGTCCTGATGGCTTCACCTCTGAATTCTACAAAAGTTTTAAAGAAGAGCTAACCTCCATTCTGCTCAAGTTATTTCTAAAGATCCCAAAGGGCAAAACTCTCCCAAATTCATCCTATGAAGCCTTCACCACCATTATCCTTAAAACAGATAAAGACAGGACAAGGAAGGAAAACTATAGAACAACATCTCTGAAGAATATAGACACAAAAATTCTCAACAAGATACTAGCAAATCAAATCCAACAACATATAAAAAAGATTATGCATCATGACCACATAGGCTTTATCCCAGGGATGCTAGGTTGGTTAAACATATGTAAAATCATAAATGTAACACACATATTAACAGAAAGAAAGAGAAAAAACATATGATAACATCAATTGATGCAGAAAAAGCATTTGATAGGCTATAACATTCCTTCATGGTCAAGATTCTCAGCAAAATCAGCATAGAAGGGTCATTTCTCAACACAATAAAAGCTATCTATGAAAAACCCTTATCTATAATATCTATACCATCATCCTGAATGGAGAAAAGTGGACAGGTTTTCCTCTAAAAACTGGCAAAAGACATGGATGCCCACATTCTTAAATAAATGTAAATAAATAAATTTAAATTAAAAAAATGTAGTACTAGAAGTCCTCGCCAACACAATCAGAAAAGAGAATAAAATAAAAGGCATTCAAATAGGAAAAGAAGAGGTGAAACTCTCTCTATTTGCAGATGACGTGATTGTATACTAGAAGACCCAATGGTATACATAAAAAAAAAAATTCTGGAAGTAATACATGAATACAGTAAAGTTGCAGGATACAAAATCAACATGCAGAAATCTATAGCATTTCTATATATGAATAGTAGGCAGACTGAGATGGAACTGAAAAAAGTAACTCCTTTGCCATAGCACAAAAAGTTTAAGATACCTAGGAATAAATCTAACTAAAGAAGTTAAAGACCTCCACAAGGAAAACTGAAAAACTAAAAAAAGAAATTGAAAATGACACAAAATAGTGGAAGGACATCCCATGTTTCTGGATTGGAAGAATTAATAGAACCAAATGGCAACTCTACCCAAATTAATCTACATATTTAACAAAATCGCAATCAATGTGCCAGAAATATTCTTCATAGATCTAGAAAAGACAATCACACAATTTGTCTGGAACCATAAAAGACCTTGATTGCCAAAGTAATCCTGCACAAGAAAAGTGGAGGCGGCAGCATCTCACTCCCTAACTCAAAAAATATGCTACAAAGCTGTAGTAATCAAAACAGCATGATATTGGCACAGAAGCAGACAGGTGAACCAAAAGAACACAATAGAGTCCCCTATAATAAACTCCAAAACACACAATAAACTGATTTTAGGTAAAGGGTACCAGTCAGCCCAGTGGGAAAAGGAAAACCTCTTTAGCAAATGGTAATGGAAAAACTGGGTATCCTCCTAAAGAAAGATGAATTTGAACTCCTGATTTTCACCATTGACAAAAATCAACTCAAAGTGGATCAAATATCTAAACCTAAGACCTCAAACTATAAAACTGCTGCTGGAAAACACTGGAGTAACTTTGGGAGATATTGGGGGAAAGACTTCTTAAATATGACCCCCAAAGCACAGTCGATAAGCACAAAAATAGACAAGCCAGATTACATCAGATTAAGGAGTTTCTGCATGGCAAAAGACAGTAATTAATGTAAATCAATAGCCCTCGGAATGGGAAAATATTTTTCTAAACTTTGCATCAGATACGGGACTGATAACCAGAATACACAAGGAACTCAAGCAGCTGTGCTGAAAAAAGATGATCAACCTTATTAGAAGATGGAAGGAATGAGTTGAAAAAACCAGTAAAGAAGACACAAGAATAGCCAAAAGGCGTATGAAAAAATGCTCAACATCCCCCATTGTAAGGGAGATGCAGATCAAAACCACAATGAGATACCACCTAACCCCAATCAGAATGAGTAAGATTGAAAAAAAAAAAAGATAAGTGCCAGTGGGGGGTGTAGTGAAAGAGGAACTCTCCTACATTGCTGGTGGGAATGTAAATTGGTCCAGTGACTGAGGAGAACAAATTGGAGATTCCTCAAGGATCTACAAATAGAAATACCATATGATCAGAAATCTCACTCTTCGGTATCTACCCAAAAGACAGAAGAATTCTTAATTGGAAAAGCGTTTGCACATAGACATTTATTGCAGCATTATTCACAAGTGCTAAGACATGGAACCAACCCAAATGCCCATGAACAGATGAATGGATTGAGAAAGTGTGGCACATATACTCTATGGAATATTACTCATTTATACAAAAACAACAAGACCCTTGCTTTTGACTGGAAGTGGATGAATATGGAAGACTTACTACTGAGTGAAGCAAGCCAGGTTATGAAGGAGGGTCACTGTATTTTTCACTTAATATGTACAAGTGTCCACACTCTATGGCTGAAAGTGAATGACTAAAGGATATAGAAACATAGTAAACTGTTGTGAATACAGATATAGTGTGGGAAGAGGGTAGGTGAAGGAGTACAGTGTGAGGAAGGACATTAAAGAGAAAAATAGAGGCAAGTCATTTATGGGACAAAGAACTGGGTTATTATCTATTGACAATAAATTTATAGCATTGTTAACTGGACTGGTGAGAAATGTACACATGTTGGAGTATTCACTTTGCATGCAAAGTAACACATAATTTATTGTATAAAAGAAACCAAAATAAAAAACAATTAAAGCAAAAAATCTAGAGTGTTTTCAAGAATCTCATTAAATGATTTTCTTTGGGTCCAGCAAGTGTGGTATTTTTCTCTTTAACAGCTAGGTTTGGCTAGGTCCTACTGTACTTCAGTTGTTAAACTTGGAACAAAACTGAAAATAGTCAGGGTCAGGCTTGAAGGCAGTATTCAAGAGGATGTAATTGATATTGAGAAAAATCTGGGTTAATGTTTGGCTCCACCACTTGCTAACTACCATCCTAGCCATATTTTAAGTAGCTATAAGTGTTAAGTCTTTATTTTGTGAAATGGGGTTGGAAATACATTGTTCATAGTGTTGTTACAAAAATCAAATAAGAAAATATAAAGCACTTAACTATAGTTATTTACACTAGAAAGTGCTCAAAATAGTAAATATTGTATAAGATACTTAGGGATAAATCTAACCAAAGAAGTTAAAGACATCCACAAGGAAAACTATGAGAAGCTAAAAAAAGAAATTGAAAATGACACAAGAAAGTGGAAAGACATCCCATGTTCCTGGATCAGAAGAATTAATGTAACCAAAATGGCAATTCTACCCAAATTAATCTACCTATTTAACGCAATGCCAATCAAATTACCAGACACATTCTTCACAGATTTAGAAAAGACAATCATAAAATTCGTCTGGAATATTAAAAGACCCCGCATTGCCAAAGCAATTCTACAAAAGAAGAGTGGAGTGGGTGGTATCTCACTCCCTGACCCAAAAATATACTACAAAGCTGTGGTAATCAAAACAATATGGTATTGGCACAGGAACAGACATGTGGACCAATGGAACAGAATTTAATCCACTGAAATAAATCCCCAATCATTCAGTGAACTGATTTTTGACAAGGGGTACCAGTCAATCCAGTGGGAAAAGGAAAACCTCTTCAGCAAATGGTGCTGGAAAAACTGAATTTCCACCTGTAGAAAAATGAATCTGAACCCCTACCTCTCACCTTTGACAAAAATCAAGTCAAGGTGGACCAAGGATCTAAATGTAGGACCCCAAACTATTAAATTGCTTCTAGAAAACACTGGGGAAACTCTGGGAGACATTGGGGTAGGGAAATACTTCTTACATAAGACCCCCAAAGCATAGTCAATAATCTCCAAAATAGACAAGTGGGATTACATCAGATGAAGAAGTTTCTACTTGGCAAAAGACACTGTAATTAGTGTGAATCAACAGTCCTCAGAATGGGAAAATATTTTTGTAAACTATGCATCAGATAAGGGATTGATAACCAGAATACATAAGGAACTAAAGAAGCTGTTTGGAAAAAAGATGATGAACCCTATTAAAAGATGGGAGAAGGAGTTAAAAAAAAAACTCTCTAAAGATGACATATGAATAGCCAAAAGGCATATGAAAAAATGCTCAACATCCCTCATCATAAGGGAAATGCAGATCAACCAGTAATCCCTTTTCTTGGCATCTACCCAAAGGACAGAAGAATTTCTCATTGGAAAAGTACTTGCCCATCGATGTTTATTGCGGCACTTTTCATGATTGCTAAGACATGGAACCAACCCAAAATGCCCCCATATGGCTGAATGGATTGAAAAACTGTGGCACATATACTCTATGGAATACTATTTGGCCATTAAGAACAAAACCCTGGCTTTTGACAGAAAGTGGAAGAATATGGAAGATTTACTGCTGAGTAAAGCAAGCCAGGCCATGAAGGAGAGTCACTGTATGTCCCCACTTAATATATACTGAATGTGCACACTCTATAACTGAAACGGACAGGCTAAAGGATATACAAACACAAGAGGTGGATGTGAATGCCAGATGTGGTGTGTGTGGCGGAGTGGGGCCTGGGGAAAGACATTTGGAGGTGGGATACAAAGACAGCATTGTTGAGACAGGGCGAGAAAGACATCATTATTGACACAGAGAGGTAGTGTTATTATATTTTGATCAATTCGACCTGGGAGAAATGTTCACATATTAAAATGATCACCTTGTAAGCTAAATAATGTGATTGAATGTATTAAAAGTGTAAATAAAAATAAATTAAAAATATATTAAAAAATAGTAAATATTGTTATTTCTTTTTTTTTCAATTTTTTTTGAGGGTTTTTTGCTACAGGGCATGTGAGCTCTCCAGAAAGACAGAGAGAGACAGAAAGACAGAAAGCAAAAAATAACCCCCAAGGGGAGAATGGCCATGCCACAATCCCTTCTCCTCCATTCTCCTCTTGGTATCTTGGGCATGCACACACACACGCCCAGCGTGAGTTTAAGCTACCGGGTCCAGGACTCAAACCACAGTTGACAACATGAGAATCCAGCAACACAGCCATTACATCAACTGCTGGTTCCAAATATTGTTGTTTCTATCTGACAGGTGCTTGTTATTCTAGGTGCGTCATGTAACATCTCTCTCAATAAGAACAATTTTGTTGTGACAGTAATTTTACTTTATTATTATTCACTCATTATACTCTTCTACATTCTTCCTGTTGTATTTTCTTGCCTTCAATTTTATTCAGGGGTTTCTGAGAAGAACTGCTAGTCATTTGACTATTAAATTAGACCCATTGATATGATATTATCTTAGTGGGTCCCAGTGTTCAGCTCAGTGTTTCCTAGTATTTGTTACACAGTTTTAGGAAAATGTCTATGGAGAGTGAGGAAATCTCCATTTAAGTTTTGACCTGCTGTTTTCATTTTTATTTTCTTAAATGAATAATATTTTATATAAAATAAAGTTCTGGAAGTTATAGTAACCATAAATATTAATCATCTAATAAATGATTTTTTACATCAGAATACACCCAAGAAATATCATTCAGATTTTAAAAAACAGATTATTTTAAGTACCCAAAATGTTCTTTTTTATCTACTCTACTTTTCTAAAAATAATTTTTCTTATTCATGCCATTGATAATTAGATTGGACTGTTTTATTTTTCTTTTAAAGTAAATAGGCATTTTATTACCTAACCAAACAATAAAAAGTAGATCCAAGACTGATCACAGGAAATGCCAATTGAATATTGTTTAAAATATATTCTTTTGTAATTTACTTTTTCCACCTAAACTATTTGTGGGATTTACTTATGTTTTTTCATGAATATTCATTTGTTTCTTATTTATTGCAGCTATATTGTATTCCATTTAATGAGTATATTATCAACTATCCATTCTCCTTACAAGGGTAGTTGGATTATTTCATTTATAGATCTTTTCCGATAAGCTTTTTTTTTTTTAGACAGGGATTTTTTTTTTTTTTTTTTTTGCTATAGGGCACATGTGCGTGCCGGAGAGAGACAAAGAGATAGAAAGCAAGAAATCACCCCCTAGGGGAGATGGCCATGCCACAATCTCTTCTCTATTCTCTTCTCGGGATTTTGAGCATGTACTCACATGTGCCAGGCATGAGTTATAAGCCACTGGGTCTGGTAGTCGAACCGCAGTCAAAAACGTAGGAGTTCAGTGATGTAACCATTGCCCCATTTGCTGTTCCCCTTTGTTCTTCTTTTTTTTTTTTAGAGGTTTTCGCTATAGGGCGCATGTGCTAGCCAGATAGAGAGAGACATAGAGACAGAAAGCGAGAAATCACCCCCCAGAGGGGATGGTCACACCTCAATCCCTTCTCCTCCATTCTCCTCTAGGGATCTTGGAAAAACACACACACGAGACCAGCGTGCGATTTTTAGCCACTGGGTCTGGTAGTCGAACCGCAGTCGACTACATGGGAGTTCAGCAACATAGTCATTATGCTAACTGCTGGTCCTGACAAGGTATTGACTGATCACAGTCCCTCTAACTTACTTGGACTACAGGCATGTGTGCCAGGTTTTTTAGAGTGGGCTGAAAATCAAGCCTGGGCTTCCCATGTAGTTCATGTAGCAGTGTCCAGCATGTACTCTCACTGCTGGGTTAAGCTTCACTTTAAACCTGGCTTCTTTAGGAATTTAATGACTATTATGAAAGCCTGGGTAAACCAAATTGTCCCAAACAATTGGCCTTTGGTTTACTGTTATTGGTCTTTTACAGCAAGGGCTTTCATTCTTGGCACTTAAAATAATTTGCAAAAATATAGTGATTCTAGTTCCAACTGAATTGGCAGAGAACTTATACATGACCTTTCACATAAAGAGAACTGTTTAGAAATGCATCTTTACTGAATACACAGTGTTGATACCTTTGTTATTAATAACATTAGTAACATAGCCTAATATAACAGCTAAATGACAGAAATCCTTTTGTACTATTAACATATTCTCTGCATGCCATCTGTCCAGGAGGTATCTCTATGTGCAGAATCCATATAAGCAATCATATATATATATAATCATAGTACTTTTCAGAATCCAAAAGATTGGTTTTAACAAATTTGTTTTGGGTTAACAATGAGACTGGCCTTAGGAAGAAACTTTAGGAAGTTCATTTTAGGCAAGAATTCTATTGAAGAAAGCATATAGCAATTTAATGTATGAATAATATATAAATATAAAATTAAAAAGAAGAAGCCAAAAAGGAAATTGATTGCCTTTTTCCACTCTAACCTTGCACTGAGTAAGAACATAGGATGACTGTGGTCCTTTGTAGCCTTTTTATTTTTAGTTAATATTTAGTGAAAACTTCCTTCTGTATTTCCTCTGTTCATTACAAGGAACAATCCAATATCAGCTAATTCATTTTCAAATTCCAATTAAATTACCACCTGTCCTTTCACCCTTATATGAGTCTTTTTGGAATAGGTGTTCATACTGGGCCGATTTATATTCAGTGTAATAGCATGCAACTATCAAGTATTTAGTATTGCTAGATTATAGTTCCAGATTCTACTTAATTTTTCCAGGTATGGATTTTAGATTCATCCAAGAGGGCTCCTGATGCCTGAAAATAATTGGAACATAAATATGTAATAGGACAGAATGATGTGAATTATAGACATAGTTCTCATGGCCAGAAGGCTAGTTCTCCTGCAAAATATTAGAAGGTTATTAATAAACTCAGAATTAAACAAGCTTATATGTTGGCACTGATGAAAAAATATTTTAAACAAGAGATTGACTTTAGGAACTCAGATATAAATTTCTAAAAATAAGCAGAAAACATTATGTGAAATTGGTATACTCTGAGGCATAGTCGAATTTCCACATTTGTAAAAGTCTTCGTTTTTGATACATTTTGTATGGGCTCCCACAGTATTAACTGACCACCCATCCATTGGCCATCAGGCTGAGTAGACTGTAAATGGCAGTCTTGAAAATTAATATTAAACAATGCAACCTAGACTTCTAACAGGATATAGTGATATCAGTGTAAAGAGCTATTGTACCTACAGTGTCCATTCATGGCATTGTACAATCTTAGGGCAAGACATACTTTTCTAAGCAAATTGTCCATAGACCAAATGAGTGGAGCTCCAAACTTCCAAACAATTGTAGAACCTGAAAATTGTGTTGGTTGAGATTCAGAACTCTTAAATTATTAATGATAACTACTACTGCTGCACATTTCTGAGGAAATTTCTGAGAATGGACTTTTTTTTTTTTTTTTTAGAGAAAGATTTTTGCTACAGGTTATGGTGCTCACCGAAGAAATAGAGAGACAGAAGGCAAGAAATTACCCCCCAGAGAGATGTCCATGACACAATCCCTTCTCTTCCAGTCTCCTCTGGGGATCTTTGGCATGCACACACAAATACCTGGTGTGAGTTTTAAGCCACCAGGTCTTGGACTTGAACTGCAGTCGGCTTCATGGGAGTCCAGCGACATAACCATTGCACCATCTGCTGATTCCAAGAGAGAGTGGACATTTATCAATGCACTAATACAATGTACACTTTCACTATAACTACTATAACTGCTGGATCTTGGTCTTTGGAGAGCCACAAAGATTTCTTCTCACCATCTGGCTGAAGCCTTAAGCTGTTACAGAATGGTACCACTTGGAACTTTTTGCCACCTTGGTCATTTCTATTAGGTCTACATTCTTAAGATTTTTGTTTACCACTTCCATGGTGGGGAAATGTCTAACTCAAATGAGAATACCAAGGAAACAAGTCATTTTTATGCAATACCTACAGAATGTTTAAAGACAGCTGTTTCTGGAAGTCGGCCCCTGCCTGCATAGTCAGAATCCTCCCCTTGTCCACAATTCCTTTCCAGCGTGTGCGAAAGCGGTGGGGCAGCAGTGTGGTGTAATGCTGGGACTGCTCTGGCTGAGTCCTGAAGAATGCTGTGGAGCACTTTTCCTAGCTAACAAAAGGCTGGAGAGCCAGAGGGCAAGCTGTAGCAGAGTCTGAGCACAGTGCTCATTCGATTTCTAAGAAGGCACAACACAGTTACCCCACCCCCCAGAGGAGATGGCCATGCTGCAATCCTTTTTCCTCCATCCCCAGTGGCTCAGTGGATACATCCAACCTAACTGAAGAACTAAGATTTGGTGGCTCAGACCAGAGCAGCAATTTGTTGAAAAACAAACAAACAGACAGACAAGATCAAGGCAAGAATAATTGTTATGGCTACAGGTACCAGTGGCCATAGTTACTTGTTGCTTGTATGTGGGGAGATTGGACTGGTTTAAGGACTCACAACAATGCAAAGCAGAAATGATATTTTGTATGAAGGCCAGGGGAAATAGGATAGGTTTGTTTACCCCAAAACATAATAATAATAACAACTACACTTACTTAGCTTATTATGTGATCACCACAATCCTAAGCCTTAATTATACATACATATTTTATTTAATCTTCACAACAGCCCTCTCAGGCTGTCACTATTGGTATTTTTACTTTACAGATGTGAAGACTGAGGCACAAAGAGGATGTGGCAGAAAGGATTGTGTAACATGGTCTGGCCCCCAAGTATGTACTCTCAGCCAGTGTCCTCTGCTACCTCTTGGTCATTACCAAGGTGTTAGAGAATAGCAGTCACTTAGCTAATGGCCATTTAGAAGTTTATTTTGTTGATCAATTGTCCGTGATTTTATCAGGTGACTCTAGACAGGCTGACAAAGTGACAATGTCCCCAAAATGTCGTACACAAAGAAATGGCTCTAAGTGGTAAGTATGAGTCTGTCATCATCCATAAAATGCTATTCTGGTAGGGCAGATAGCTGAGCAGAGTATAGGGCTTGTCTAAGCAGATCACTGGAAGCACTGCCTTGTGTACCTTAATGATATCTTCAAATACTAAGTTGTTTTTACCTACTAAACCATTCTCTTATCCACTTGATAATATCTATGTCACTTTTATTCATTCACGAATTCATTCACTAATTCATTCATTCACACATTCATTTAACAACACATATATTGAGGCTCACTATAACCCAGGCATTATCCAAGACAGTGGAGATAAAAACAAAATGGAAAGACATGGTCCATGTCCTCATCTAACTTACACTGGAGGTGAGAGACACAAGCAATAAAGCAATCGTATAAATCACATTAAGGGTGATTATACAAACTTAAGCAAGATCACCAGAGAAGTAGCACAGCTGTCTGCTTGGGGAAGTCAAGGAAGCCTCAAAAGAGGTAGATTTGAACAAAGACTTGAAGAATGAATGGGTTTGTCAGGCACACGAGCAGAGGAGTTTGTTCCAGGCAGAGCATATGTAAGGCAGGGTGCCAGCAGAGAGATCAGTGTGTACAGAGAACTTTAAGTAGTTCAATATTGCTGGCTTATAAAGAGCAAGACAGGAAATGACAGATGAGACTTGACATTTAGGCAGTGGCCAGATCTTGAAGTTCTTTGTAAGCCAAGTAAAGGGTTTACAGTTTACTCTGTAGACACTAGGAAAGCATTTTAGGGATTTAAGCCAAGGTTTCATGGCTAGATTTTCATATTGAAACTATCATTTTGGCAGCCAATATAAAAGATGAATTGGAAGGAGCTGATAGAGGCAGAGGCCCAGTAGAGGTCTTAGGCTGCCTTGCTCCGGGGAGTTCATGACTTTGGAAATAGCAAGTGCCCTGCCCTTTTCCCCATGGGTCTGGTTCAGCCCTCATGGAATTGAGAAGCTAGTGATGAGAGAGAGATCAGGAAGGAGGTACAAAAAGAGAATGGTATCTAAGCCTTGAATAGTCAAAGATATATGATGTAACAGCCAAGTCCGGAATTTGAGTCAAATGTCTGCAGTATGGAATATCTTCTCAGTCATCCCCACGTATTAGAATGACAGCAATTTTATCCTCAGATGCAAAATTTCACTGTAGTACCACTGTCCTTTGTGTTAGGATGTCATAAAACCTTCTAGAGGAAAAACTGCATCACACTTTATGTTTTTAAACTTCCGTAACTAAACCCACTTGGATTATGTCCACACAGAATTTATAAACAAGCAATATGTTACTGGGTTGCATGTTTGTGCTGTTGGGTTAGGATAAAATAACAATAACTCATAAATTATTTCAGAGAATTATTGATTGGATTAGTTTTAGTTTTGTAATATTTACACCATAGCTTCCCAGAGTTGGATGACAGGAGGTTTTGACAGATTTACTCCACACTTCTCTTACAGTACCTACTCATACATACTCACACATACACTACACCCACACATATCTCAAAGGTACATCCATATATAAAAAAGAGCAATATTGTCTCAGAGGCATGGGGGCTGGGGAGTGGTGGGGTTGGTTCTTACCTTCCCTGGAAGGCAAAGCCTTGATCTGTTGACCTTACATTATAAACTAAAATTCATCTTTTCAAATAAGGCTTCTAAGATATGTAAAACAAAGTTTATTTTCATTCTGATTTTATTATGTCTGCATTTGTGTTACTTTTTTTTTTTTTTTGGTTGTCATTTTAAAACAGTACTTCTGCCAGAGAAGTCAGTATGAAAATAAGCACTGTCAATATATGCATTTGAGGGGTGTTGGGCTGTGGATGGTTTTCTTCTATGAGTCACTCCATCAGCATTCTAACCCAATGCGATAAATCTAAAGTGGCCCCCAAAGCACTGGTACTTTAGAGGTGATGACAATTAACCTATAGATTTCTTCTAAGTGGTCTGAATGGTCATCTTCACCATTGGGTTCTGTGTGTCTGTGGGCACAAGCAGTCTACAAATGAACTTCTGTAATCTCCAAGACAGCTGTCAGGTTCTATTTTCATGTTATTGATTACACATTCAGTCATCTCCCCTAATAAACAAGCCCATTTGAAGTGAAGGGAACAAAATGGAAAACATATCGCATGGCTGGGTGCCAGGAAGCTGTATGAACATTCCAGTTAACTAATGGCTCACATATGGTATTGTGTGGACTGTCAAAATTCATAAACCTCAATCGATGTCACCCAGCACTGGTTTTACCTGAATGTTCTGTCATTCATTATCTTTGAAGCTAATCTGACTTCTAATTTTATAAGGTAATCATTTCAGAAAACTGAAATATGTACAATAAATAAAGGTGGGAAGTCATTTCTTTAGAATGTAATGAAAATAATATTTTTCTTCTGAATGCTGACTGTAAGAGAACTGTAAGTAGAGATTTTGGAATTAGAAGTGAGTTCTAATTTCTAATAAGTGCCTAGTGAGTTCACATTCCACTTTATTAACTATGTGACTTTGAGCAAGCCACTTTACCTCTTTGTGCCTCAGTTTACTTTGCTGTGAAAAGAAAAACAGAGGTGTAATAATCCTTTCTACATGTATAGTTATACATGAATTTCTTCCTTATAATGAATTTGACACATAGTGTTTAAGAAATATTTTCTTTTATTACTCACCTATTACTGTTTAGTTTTCTTTAGAGCATGCTTTAGTTCATGTAGGTCAACTGATTATCTGGATTATCATAGATTATGAAGATGGAAAAACTGTTTTCCAAAGAGGGTTAGTTGAACTTTTTGCCTGGGATTTCACACTCTTCACCCAAAAAAAAAAAAAAAAAAAAACCTCCAGAATACTCCATTATTCTACCCATTTTTTTTTCTTCTAAAGAAAAGTGTGTAAGTATAAGAACTATGCAAAACACAGCTGTTTGAACAGTTATCAGAAGTAGACAGTGATTATGAGGGAGAAGAATAGAGCCAGGAAATTCAGGACTTCTCTTGAATGCACCTTGTAACTATAAAATAATCACTCAGTATATTTTGCCAATATGAAAAAAAAGAACATATAAACCCTAAACTATTCCCAGGATTGAGTGATTTTTTCCCCAAAAGCCACAAATGCCAACGGATCCTGAGGAATTTATCTATGAATGAAAGAATGTTTTTACAGATGAACTAATTTCAGACAGATATAACTCAGTTCAAATGATTGAAACAAAAGAAAAGTTTTCCTGTTTCATATAAGTAAAGGGAATTTAAGTGTGTTTGCAGATGTTGTGCATTGTTTTTCTATTTTTTGTTTTTATTTGTGATTTTTTTTGTTTTTATTTGTGATGCTTTTGAGTATTTGTCCTGGCAATAAACTAACTACAACTTAGGTACTGCCACATTAAATTGCAGTTTTAGATAGACAGACAGGTAGAAAGTATATGTACCTGGACTGGCAGGTGGCGTGGTGGCTGAGAAGTCAGACTTCCTCATAGCCAACCAGGATTCAAGTCCTGGACCTGGTTGCTTGCTTTCTCACTCCCACCCTCCTCTGTTCAGATTAAAATAATAATAATAATAATAATACATAAAATTAAAAATAAATAATTCTTTTAAAAAGAGAAAGTATATATTGAATATATGTATGTACCTATATGTCCATGTTTATCTATATCTATATCTATCTATAGAGAGCCCAAATTCTTTACATGTATTTTTTTAAGAGAGAATTTTGCCATAGGATACGTGTGTTCACCAAAGAGAAAGAGAGAGACACAGGGACAGAAAGCAAGAAATCACCCCTGAAGGGATATGGTCATGCCATAATCCATTCTCCTCTCAGGAGTTTGGGCACCCACCCACATACTCCTAGTGTGAGTTTTAAGCCACTAGGTCTGGGGTTTGAACTGCAGTCAACTACGTAGGAGTCCAGTGATTTAACCATTATGCCATCTGTTGGATCTCTTTACATGTATATTAAAAATGAATGCTGGTATCTGAATGCATGCTTTTTTAAAAATTTTACTTCAGGGTATGTGCACTCACTGTGGGGGGGAGAGTGAGAGAAAGAGAACGGTTACCCTCAGGGAAGGCTGCCCATGCTGCAATCCCTTTTCATCCATTCTCCTCTCAGGATTTTGGGCATGTACGCAGTTGCGCCCAGTGCGATTTTCAAGCGACCAGATCCAGGAGTCAAACTGGGATTGGCCATGTGGGAGTCCGATGGCCTCTGCATGCATGATCTTAATTAGAAGGCTTGCACAAGATTCAGAGAACTAATGCAGAGCCAAAGTGATTGTCTTCCCTCAGTCATGTCCATTTCCCTCTCCAGACTAGGCATATCAGAAACGTGTCTTTCATTGGTGGTAATCTTATATTTTATTCTTTGGCTCAACAATTTGTACTGTCAAATTCAAATACTTCTAAAGGAGGAAAAGTGATGTAGAGTAAAAGTGATAGTCCTCCTTTGCCTTTTTCACCTTTTCCCTCCCCTCTCCTGAGTGGACACGTCAGAAACTTGTTCTTTCATCAGTGGTAATCTTATATTTTGTTCTTCAGCTCAACAATTTGTACCATTAAATTCAAAGCCTACTTAAGGAGAAAATACATGTTTCAGCTTGTTTTTATTGAAATCACATGGAAATACCAATGATATCCTTACAAATGTCTTTCCTTTAATTTTTTTTGTATAATATAGATGGGAAATTATTTTCTTTAAAATATATTTTATGTATAGGTAAGTAATCACATGTAAATATCATTTTAGAATGTTCAGTGTGAGCTGCTGTTATGGCTAACTAACAATCATCCTTGTTTCAGAGTACTAGCCAGCCTGAGCAATGTCCAATCCAACATCCACTTAAAGAACACCATGATTCACAAGTTAGCAGGTTAATTATCCATGATACCAAATCATAGCTGGAAAGAAAATTTTGCCCCAAAAATGTTTTAAACAATATTTCTTTTCTTTTTTTTTAATTTTTTTTTTTTTTTTTGCCGTAGGGCATGTGTGCTCCCTCTGGAGAGACAATGACAGAGAGAAGGAAAGTGAGAAATCACCCTCCAATGATTGTGGCCACACCACAACCCTTTCACCCCCTTTCTTCTCAGAATTCTGGGCATGTACACAAATGTACACAGTGTGATTTTCCAGTTGCTGGGTTAGGACTTGAGTAGCAGTTGCCCATGTAGGAGTGCAGTGTCTTAACTATCAAGCTATCTGCTGGTCCAGGAAAAAAAAAAAAAAAAATTTTTTTTAAAGTGGGGTCTTACTATGTTGGGATCCTCCTACCTCAGCCTCCCAACTAACCAGAACCACATGCACAATGCCTGAACTGTTTAAGTTAGTCTGGACATTGAACCTAGACCTCTCAGCCTTGAGCCATAGTGTCTTAGAAGCACACACTACTGCAACTGAGTCATAATATATTAATATTTCTTAACATGTGTTTCCTAGGAAAACTCTGTACACATTTATAGAAAAGCCATTTGCAAATTTACCTTTTATAAACATCTCTTAAAGTACTCTTAAGTAAGAAGAAAATTCCTCATTATCTCAATGACTACTTTCAGCATACAGCACCTTTGGACAGAGAACTCAAGAGGTGAGGATCTTTAGTGGGAAGCCTTGAGGTGGCATGGGTAAAAACCATCCCCACTTATTGTAAAAGGTGAACAGACCCATGTAGGCCAAATATCATATACGGGAGGGGGACACCTTATCCTAGCCATGCAGGACACTCTGTGCATTTTGTTAGATATGAGATGCAAATGGTATAGTGATGAAGAGTCTCATCTGGGATGTGGACCACACTAAGCTCAAGTCCCAGGTGTGCCACTTCAGGGTCTTAAACATTTTACTTAGTCTCTCTGAGGTTCAATTTTATCTTCTACAATGAGAATAATTACAGGCCATATCTTTCATCCTCACATAAAATAACACATGCGATGTTGTATTAATCTGCTCAGGCAGCTGTTACTAAATATGATAGATGAGGTGGTCTTAGCAATATAACTTTTATTTCATTACTGTTCTGGATACTAGAAAGTCTAAGCTCCAAGTGCTGGCTGATTTACGCTCTGGTAAGGGCTCTTTTCCTGGCTCAAATCTGGCACCTTGTTACTCTGTTCCCACATGTCATCTTCCTGGGGTGCATGGAAAGAAAGGATGTGCGTGTGTTGGGAGGTAGAGAGAACGCAGGAGTGCGTGCTGGATTTCTGATGAAGACACTAGTTCTATCAGATCAGGACTTCATCCTTATGACCTCATTTACCTGAATTATCTCTTCCAAGACCCTGTCTCAAAATAAAGTCATATCGGGGATCAGGGTGTCTGTGTATGGATTTTGAGGGAGACACATTTAGTCCATAGCTAAGTGCCAGACTCATCATACGTCTAATCTCACATCTGTAACTATGTGTGAAGTAAGCATCATTATCCTCATTTTATGCATAAGAAAAGTGAGGCTCAAAAAGCTTGGCTCACATACTTGGGGGACACACACGCAGGCTAGTACGAGCACTCAGACAGTGATGAGAGCAGTATACATGCTCGTATTGTTCCATTTTAGGTTATTTCTCAGAACAGGACTATTTTAATTAATTATTAAAAACTAGCATTCCTGTAATGCCTTATAATTTGTAAAGGTTCTTCCCAGACTTTAATTGTTACTGTAAAGCCTATCATGAGACTAATTAAAAGGGAAGCCAAGGGAGGACTGAGGTGAGGGAGGGAGCAAACAGAAACAAAGAGGCTGCAAAAAGAAGGTCCCATTAGTAGAACGAAGGTGAAGCAAACCTTGGAAGTCTTCTCAGGGCCAGAAAGACAGACCAATGATGCAGAAAAGGGACATTCAAGAACAGGTAGGCTTTAGGAAAAACAGCAGTGCAAGATATGAGGGTAAAGCTGGCATCAGGGACTACGGGAAGTCGCTCCAATCAGCTGGATGCCTCGGGCAGCACATGCAGGCTGGGGATGCTTAGCAAGAATTGTGACTGCCGTCATGGATTAGAAATGGGAAGTGAGCATGGTGTTTTCTGCATGAAAGAGAAGTCGTCGTTGCTAAGATACGGGGGTTTAAGTTCTGGATCTGGAGACAAAATGCCTGGAATCTCACTCTGCCTCCATCCCTTCTATCTGTCTGAAATTGGGGGGAAATGTAGTCTCCAGTTGTGTGGGAAAAATGACACTCCTTACCTTATAATGTTGATGTATTAAAAATATATATTGGGTATTAAGTGCTTAGCACTGTACCAGGGGCATGGTGAAAGTAACAGCAAAGGGCTAGCTATGATAACAGATGATGACGACAGTTATGAAGGTTTTATCCCTAGGATAGTTAACATTTTTGTTACTGTGCATGGCAATCACGACTGGGTTTCTTGCACTCTAGCGACAGGAAGTAAAATATTCCTATAAAATATCATTTTCTGCATTGGACCTTTTGAGGGAAGTCCTCAGGAAGACTTAGCATGGACAGGGCCTTCATGTGATGAAAGCAGGTTCTATTAGAAATGCAGTTGAGTGGAGCAATGAGGTTCATGACATGGTTAGGTGTTAAAGATCCGCAGAAATATTGGCAAGGTTCTCTGAGCAAACATCTCCTGCTACTCTGTGTTTGTTCTCCCATTCTTCCTAGCCGTAGACACTCAGTGGAAGTCATCTTTTCTGGGCCAGATGGTGGTGACTGAGTATTCCCCATAATGAACAATTTGCCATGCTCAGAAATACTGGTCTTAAAATGAGTGAAAGGAAAAATGAGGAAAAAAAAAGGAGGGGGGAGAAAAAGAGGAGGAGAATAAGAGAGAGAATAAATCAGAGGTTTCTCAGAAAGATTCTCACAGCCAGCACCCTCTGAGGAAGGAGCTATGATTCCCATTTCGTAGCTGGGAAAATTGAAATAGGCTTAAGGCTTGCAGCTGAAAGGGGCAGGAAAATAAATCATAAACTGGAAATGCCTGGAATCTAGTGAGTCAAAATTATAGTTGCCTATTGTATGAAGTCCTGCTTCCTCCCCCTTGCCCCACATAAAATGCTAGGTGTATTATGGACCTATTTCAACTACCAGCTCTTGTACAAAAAGAAAAGTATCTGTTTGTCAATCTCTCATGATTACTTAGATGTCTAAAGGCTTTACTTGGAAAATAGTAATAATAATATAGTCTCATGTAGTATCATCTTACAAGTAAAATTATTTTGTTAAACAGCAACACTGTGTGGTTAATCATGCTTAAAAGAGTGTCTATAAAGTATAAAGATAAAATCCAGGACTTACTGTTTCCCTTTGCATAGCTGTTTACAAAGTTTTCTACAACTAAACTATGGCATTTTTAAAAAATTATGCATCGTGGAAACTGCAACCTAGATACTTTATCCCATCTATAATTGAGGTCAGCCTCTGCAGAAAACTGGGACATCTTCATTATGTAATCCCAGTTCAGTCCACACCATCCTTTTTATTTACAACTTCAATCTTGTTCTATATTGCCCATTTCTAAGCTAAGTAATAACATCTGTACTTGTCATATATGACCTTTGCTGATTTGTTATTTTAATTTTTTTAAAAAAGTAAAGTGTTGACACAAGGGAACATTTGTATTTAACACAATATAATTCCTGAATAAGGCAAGCCATAAATCTTACATGAAACTATCTTTAGAAAACAACTATTGTGATCATATATCCTCTAGTAAGATGTTCACTTTTAATTCAAATGGTCAAGAAGTCTGGGTATCATTTATTTCCTGGAGGGATATATATATTTGAAATCTGACACAATCCACTGAATGTCAGTGCATTACCTATAGGGAGAAGAGAAGAACAATGAATAGAAAGAAAATATATGAAAATAGACAGAAGAATTTGGGGAGTTAACTTGCCTTGGGGGAAAAAAGACATAAAATAGCTGCTAGCACCCTTGAAAATACTGCTTGTATGCCTCATTATGCCACCTAGATTTCCAGCCTGTCACATTCAATGAGGTCTTTACAAACCAATGATGCTCTGCTGTCAGCCTGATATTCCATGACTTGAAATGACTCTCGGCCCTGCCATTTTGTAATGCTTCCTGAAAAGCAATGGAGGGAGCCTTGCCAGATATTCTTTCTAATTCCATTGAATAAGATTTCAGTAAGAACAACTCTATGTTCTCAATGTGCTAGTGCATCTGGTCATAGGTCCTCAGCCTGAAACATTGCATTTGATTTCACTTGTAAAAATTAGTATTATATGTAGTGCCTTCAAATTCAATGCCCTAGTTGCAACTTCTACAATCAGCCTAATTCACACTCTCAGTGCTGTTGTCTCTTGGACGAAATTCTGATTTCTCTAATGGGCCATTTTCTGAGAGCTGTTCTTAGAGAAAGTGTGCATTGTCTAGGAGCAAGCTAGCCACTGTGTAGCACATCTTGGGATTTATGGAATGCTGGGAATTTTATGTAGACCCAACAGAAAAAAGCAGGTTTCTCTTTCTCCCAACATGTGTCATTGATATAGCACTGGCTGGATCTTGTTTCCCTGGAGTTCATCCGAGACTTTTGTCCCAGTCTTGGCTTGAAGACAAAATCACTGACAGGGAGTTTGTGGACCATTCAGTAAGCCTTTCATGGAAGCCTCCAGAAGCCTGGTGAGAAAATGAGGTCAGCATGGGAGTAAAATACTGTGATTCAGCTCCTGGAAAAATTCCTTGGTGACTGACAGAACACCAAACTAGGAAAATCAGTAAGGGTTGGATATGATTTTTTTTTTTTTTTTGAGAGGTTCTTTTTGCTATAGGGCACATGTGCTCGCCAGAAAGACAGAGAGAGACAGAAAGCGAGAAATCACCCCCCAGGGGAATGGCCACGCCACAATCCCTTCTCCTCCATTCTCCTCTCAGGATCTTGGGCATGCATGCATATGCGCCTGGCGTGAGTTCAAGACACCGGGTCCGGAACTTGAACCATGGTCGACTACATGGAAGTTCAGCGACATAGCCATTACACCAACTGCGGTCCCAAGGTTGGATATGATTTAACCCTAAGCCCCATACAGAGGAAGAGAACGGATCACCTTTCTTTCTTCTTTAGACCTCTTCCGCATGTTTCTTTCCTCCTTCAGAGAATGCTAGCACCCTGCCACCTACCACTCACATCCTTTGAAGGACTACAGAATTAGCTTGTATATTTTTTATTTTAGTGATTTATTTTTAAAAAATTGTCAGAGGAGGGGTCAGCAGGTGGTTTAGTGGTTAAGGGTGCTAGATTCCCACATGGCTCAACACGGTTTGAAGCCTGGAACTGGCAGCTTGCTTTCTCACTTTCTCTCTCTCTCTGTCCCTCTCTAGTCAAAATCAAAATTAATAAATAAATAAAGTTAAATAAAATAATCCCATTTTTAAAAAAATTGTCAGAGGATACATGTGATCACTGGAGAGAGACAGATAGAGAGAGAGAAAGTGAGAAAGCATACCTCATGGGAAGGATGGTCATGCCAAAATCTCCTCCACCATCTCTCTCTCTTTTTCAGGATTTTAGGCATTAAAGCACATGCACCATCCATGTTTCTGAAGCCACTGAGCCCATGACTTGAACTGGGCATCTGCTGTAAGGAATCTAGTTCACACAATCACCAGACCATGAGTTAGCCCAGTTGTACATTTTTAGTGGATTTAGAGAGATTGTTTTGTATAGATGGTTTATTTTCTCATCTCTTACTTTGGAAAATGTGATACACGTTTGGTGTGAGGATAAATGGGGTGCAGCATCTTTGAAGTGATACTGGTGGGATCACAGCAGAATGACGGCACAGGAAGAAAAGAGAGGGCAAGAGGGCCTCAGTACAGGACTCTTTCCTTGGCACCAGGTTATTTTGGGAACAGCATCTTCCTCTTATTTCTTGTTCTGTCAATGTATGTCATTGTGTTCTTTCTCCACACAAACATTCAGATGTCCTCAGTACCCTCAGTTCATTTCTGTTTCTAACCAGCCACGAATAATTATTTGTGTTCACATTTTCTCTTACAGGCTCTCTTACCTCATTAAGGTACACTATTACACTCCAAAGTCCTTGCACTTGATTTCGGTATATTTGCTGGGAATATTGTTCTTCCTGCTTGAATGAAAAGTCTCTCATTTTCTCTCTTGTTCTCTCTATATATATTTCGCTCACTCGTATAAAGAAACTGCATTCTGTTTTCAGCCATCATGGTTGACACATCAAAGAAATACGACTTTAATTTTTCAAAGAACACATGAATCATGTAGTGTTCTGCATGGAGACAGTACCCTCCTCTGTTAGCTAGCTGCATGATCTGAAATTCTGAATGCTATTTCATATACAAGCAATGGTCAGATTATTGAGGCTGTACAGTACAGAGTGATACCACCTCAGGATATGACTTCATCTGAACAACTGAGCAGGGTTGAGCTGGGTCAGTTTCTGGAGGAATACATTTCCGGTGAAAGCTGAGAAAAACTCCGAAAGAGAAAACAATTTCTCATTTTGGACAAGGGTCTTCTTATTTGATAAGAAAACTTCAGCTTAAAATTATAAAGCAATGGTAAGTTCTAATTATTGTCTCTCACACACACACACACATAAAACTCTATCTTATTAGAAAATAAACTTCATTTTTTACTATCAAACAACAAGAAAAACAACATTGCACAGAAATACTTATTCATAGTTCATGTGAGGGATATAGACAACACAAATAAATAGGAATAAGACTTTTTCTGAATGAGCAGCTTCACAGGTATGTGTTACAGGCAAAACAGTTTCAGCTTGTCTTCTGTATATATGATACTTTATATAAAGAGTCGGTCTTCCTAATGACATCCCTGACAACAGAGACCTTGAATTGCCCTTGTTATATATCCATGTACCAAAGCCTTACAGGAAAATGTAGAACGCTTGCTAATCAAACTTAACTATTAAACTATTGTGACAGTAACTTATAACCAGAATACCTCATAAACCAAAGCATCCCATTCTTTAGTCACTCACATCCAAGAGGGTTTATTGTCTTATGATAATAAGGCAAAAAAGAAGGAGATATGAGGGAGCAGAAGAATGAGTAATCAAGAGTCACAGTCATGCCTGAACCCTGTAATTAGACTCTGCCCACTAAAGGGTCCTGCATATACCTTTTGGGCTTGGCTCTCTCAATCTCTCATTACTCATCATTGTATCACTTTTGGACTTGTTATCCTACCCACTGTGAGGGGATGTATTCCAAAGCAGAGAGAATTACTTCCCTTGAGCATGTGCAGTAGGTGTGCAAATTTACCGTTGCAGGCATCCAAGAAGTTATTGGTGACAGCAAGATTCCTACAGATTCATTTCACCTGCCAAAGAAATGACTCTGCTGAATATTGATTCTATTCTGCTTAGGAGGCAGCCACCATCAATAAACACGCATACAGACTCACACACATGCAGCCTACACAGCACCTGTGCATTGCTCTTTAATAAGATCAGGCGGCTATATACTCTGGATTGGACTTTCAGCAGAAAACTATTCTAGATTGAGTGTCCTGATGGTGGGAGGTGGAGGGCGATTGCACCAAAGATTAAGAGCCTGCTTTATTAACATAAAGCTATTGATGATTGATAAGAAACAAGAAATAAAAATAAAAAACTATTTATAAATACAAATAGAGTGGGGAATAAAATGTTAGCCTAAATAATCAAAGCAGTAGAGTGAGTTCTATATTCTGAGAATATTCATGTAAAGAAAGAATAGAGAAGGAGAGATTGAAGTGGTGAGCTGAAGGAAATTGAAGATAGCATGTCAGGCCTGTGGTAAATCTGAGAAGAGATGGCCAAAAAATTAATATTTTCTAGTCTATGGGGAAAGACATGATGTTAATATATTTAAGGCAAATGAATGCTCTGGAGCAGCCTGTCCAAAACTATTTCTTAAAATCGATGTAATGTTTAAAGATATTTCTCATGTTTTTAAAGTTTATTTATTTATTTTCTCCATGAGAGAGAGAAGAGAGAACCCTCAACAGGGCTTTCATGCCATGATCTACCCAAAACCCTGTCCAGCTCTGACTGTAGGCTTGCATGTGCGACTGACATGCTCAGGGAGCTCAGAACATGAACCCAGGACCTTTCCCATGGGGGCTCAGTTGCATTATCTTTGTGGTACCATCTGGCCCCTTTTATGCTTTCTTTGAAAAATAGATTCTGGGCCAGCTGGTGGTGTGATGATTAGGGCAGCAGGATTTCACATGGCTGATTGGATGGTTCAAGTCCTGGAACTGGCAGCTTGAAAAATATGCCAGGAGCATGTATGTGTGTGTGTGTGTGCGCGCGCGTGTGTGTGTACCCAAAACCTTGAAAAGAGGAAAAAAATGGAGGAGAACAAATTGTGGCATGACCACCCTTGGGGAGGGGCGTGCTTTCTCATTTTCTCTCTCTCTTTCTCCCCTCTCTCTCTTCAGAAAGCACATGCACCTTCTTGGGACCAGCAGTTAGCATAATGGCTACATCGCTGGACTCGCGTGTAGTCAACCACGGTTCAAGTCCCGGATCCGGTGGCTTAAAGCCACGCCGGGTGTGTGTGCGTGTGTGCCCAAGATCCCGAGAGGAGAATGGAGGAGAAGGGATTGTGGTGTGGCCATCCCTTTGGGGGGTGATTTCTCGCTTTCTGTCTCTCTGTCTCTCTCTGTCTGTCTGGTGAGCACATGCACCCTACAGCAAACACTCCCCTCCCGCCAAAAAAAAAAAGAAAGCACATGTACCTTCTGGAAAATAAATTAATAGTTAAAAAATAAAGAACAAGCAGAAGAAGAGAAGAAAAATAAAGTCTGATTACAGAGAGCCACAAATAATATTTTCTTCTATAAATCAGCAAGGAACACCAACATCTTAAGGACTCTGAAAGTTATTCTGTAATGTAACACTCTACTTTCAGTTATATTTCCCAAATTTAGTTATATTAGGAAACTTTTGATTTTTCCTAAAACTTTGTGTAACATACAATTGGGGAAGCAAATAGAATAGAATCATCAGAGCAAAAGAAGTTGGGTCCTCTTTTCCCTTGCTTCCTTCCTTCCTGCAGAGCTACAGAAATGTTTTCCTCAGTATCTCCATGAGTTTGCACATCTCTACCTAGTTTCTCGATCTATTTTTCTACAGAGGAAAAAAAAAATATTTTAATAGGGCAAGTTAAAATAGCATTATGTCTTTTAAAAACTTTTAGCAATTAATTGCCTTTATCAAACAGACTCTTATTTTGAGTATATTTGCTATTGTTTGTACTAAGTTATCAAAGGGAAAGCAGTGGTAAAGAATATATTATGCTGTTTAGAACATTTTGCATTAAGGACTATGAAATTAGGAACACAAGGGCTCATGTGTCAAAAAAACTCCTAGAATGCATTTATAGCACAAGGCTGGATTCTGTTTTCAGTGCCTTCTGTTATGGTATCTCAAGAGAAGACATTTGAAATTATTTTTGCTCATCATGGTCTAACATTAACTCAAGATAATTCCTTGCCATACATTGATAATTCGTGCTCTACTGTATCTAGTCTACATGTAAATAGAGATTCTGATGTTAATTGCTTTAGGAATTGACTACTAGAGACAAATGTCACTCATGACATTTATTACTAAAGATTTTTTTCAAAGAGGTACACTAGTTTGTCTTCAGGCGTTTCTATTTCTATAGGCAAGAATGTACAACATTCTATGTAAGTGGAGGCAGTTATTCTCATAAACTAAGAGTAAGTTTTAGGACTTTCAGGTAATATTAACCTGAACTTTTTGGTTAGGACTTAGATTGTATTCAGTGGTAGAGTGTCTACTACAAGTCAGTTATATCAATTACAGAGAACTCATTCCATGTTCTTGATATCATAGGAATTAAAAAGAATGAGACCAACCAGACTCTAGGCTTCAATGCTTGTGCCAAAAACACCTCAGATGAGATAGTGGCTGAAGAGATGATCCAGGGCTATCTATGTGCCTTTTAAAAGTACTTTCGGGGACCAACAATTAGTGTAATGGTTATGTCACTGGACTCCCATGTAGTTGACTGCAGTTCAAGTCTCGGACCCAGTGGCATACCAGGCGCGTGTGCATATGTGCCCAAGATCCCGAGAAGAAAATGGAGGAGAAGGGATTGTGACCTGGCCATCCCCTCTGGGGGGTGATTTCTCACTTTCTATCTCTGTCTTTCTCTGTCTTTCTGGCGAGCGCACATGTCCAGTGCTAAATCCATGTAGGAAGCAGCTGGGTTTGTGTTCAGGATCACCCTGAGCACACCAGAAACACACATACCCATAATTATGTCTGCCTTGACTGGGGGTGGATTGAAGCATGAGGACCCTATTGTGGGGTGGAGGGGAAGGAATGCCTGTCTATCTGTATCTCTCATGGAAGAAACAAAGAAGCAAACTATTTTTTAAGAGAGATTTTTTTGCTACAGGGTACATGTGCTTGCTGGAGACACAGAGAGACAGACAGAAAGAAAACACCCCCCCAGGGTGGATGGCTATGCCACAATCCCTTCACCTCCATTCTCCTCTCAGGATTTTGGGCACATGCACACTGGCATGAGTTTTAAGTTGCTGGGTCCGGGACTTGAACCATGCTTGACTACTTGGGAGTCCAGTGATATAGCCATTACATCATCTACTGGTCCTGAAATAAATAAGTAAACTTAATAATAATAATAATAATAATAAAAGTAGCTTCCCCGCAGTGGTTTCAAGTAGTAGGCAGGCTTTAGCTGACTGAAAGTGGATTAACTCCAAAACTCAGCTATCATTTCTTAGTTCTGTATTGATAGTTTCTCATCCTCCCGTGGATTACTGTCTGGACTTCCAAACTGGTCTCCTTGCTTCTGCTGTTGATTCATTATAATAATCTGTTCTCAACCCAGCAGGTTGGGTCATCTTAACAGCCTTAAAAAAATATTCATGCCACCTTCCCCAATGGCTTTCTGTTGCACTCAAGATAATACCCCATATCCGCGAACCTGTCCTACAAAAACCTGTGTCATATTATTTACAGTTTTTCCATCCTACCCCTGCCTTACTATCCTCCAGCCACTATGACCCCTTGCGTTTAGTCAAAGGAATTCAGTTCTAACCAGCCACACATTTTGCATGCATTTTCTACTTTTTACAGAATTACTCCAAACACATCCATTTGACCCCCTTTCTCAGCTAAGACAGTCATTCTTCCAGAATCAACAAAAGATCCTCAGAGAGAATTCTCTTATCTTCTTTACTAACCAAATTAAATCTGTATCATTTTTTCATACCACAATATAATATTTCTGAAGTTTATGTGTCACAGATTATAATTATAGTATATGTTTTTTTCTTTAATATTTTATTCTCTGTCAAAGCAATAGTCAAGAAGGAACTACATCTTTAAAACAATAAATACCACTTTCCAGGAATATAAGAAATATCTTTGAATAAATAGGAAAATGAAGAAATACAGTAGCCTCTCTTTTTGTTGTTGTTGTTGTTGTTATTGCAAGAGACTGTGTGCACTCACCAGAGAGAAAACACCCCTCAGTGAAGTGTGGTCACACTGTAATCCTTTTTTTCTTAATTTCTACATCCCATCAAGATTTGGGGTATGCATTTGCATGTGTTTGAAATGTGTTTCAAGCCACCAGGGTCTAGATTTGAACCGCAATGAATCATGTGAAATCCGACTCCCTATACCCTGTGCTTAACCACTATGCTATTGGCTGCCTGATTCTCATTTTTAAAAGTTTTTTATGTCAATTCTCTAATCAACTTTCATACAACAATATTTAAGTTCCTGAAATAAAATTCTCTTCTAGCTGAATAGAAATATCCTTGGATGCCGTTTACAAAAATAGGCCCTGTTCTTTTTATACATTCTCCATCTAAAGGGGAATGAGTGTCTCAACTCTGCTAAGCATTTGTGCTGTTAGGATCCCAGTTACCAGGCGAACACAGCATCACCCTCGGTTAAACTGTCCTATTATAATTCACACTTTATTTCTGGTTGTTGAACTTTTATATCCTTCTCCCTTTTTAAGTAGGACCACAGCTGATCTGTTCTTACGCCCTTCAAGTTTAGAAGTTTCCCTCTGATGAAGGAGGCGGTAAGATGGGGATGTGGAGGAAAACCTTCTACCAAAAAGATCTGCTGGGAGAGAAAGACACACAGAAGTCTAATCCTGTGTTTATGAGTCAAGTGTTGCTTGACAATTTTAGATGATTTTTGCGAAGGACTTTATTAATGTGCAAACTTTCTCTCTAATCTCTGAAGTTACATTTGTCCTGTTCTCATTTTCTATTTCCACTAGAAAGAAACATCTGCATCTGTGTTTGGTACCAGTTGTTGTTGTTTTTCCAGGAGGTTTCTGCTATAGGGCGTGCATGTGCTCGCCAGAAAGAGAGGGAGAGACACAGAGACAGAAAGCGAGAAATCACGCCCCCCAGGGAGGATGGCCATGCTGCAATCCCTTCTCCTCCATTCTCCTCTCGGGATCTTGGGTACACACACACACATGCCTAGCATGAGTTTAAGCCACCAGGTCCAGGACTCGAACCACAGTCAACTACATGCGAGTCCAGCGACATAGCCCTTATGTAAACTGCTGGTCCCAGTACCAGTTCTTAAAAGTATGTTATGCTATGTATTAATGAGTTTCTTTGTATTATATATAATAGAGTGCAGAAGATGATTTATAAATGGAGGAATAAAGGACTAGGTAGATTCTAAGATATTAAAGAGGACTTGAACAGTGAAGCACTGGACAAAAACAGAGACAAACTGCTCTGAATTTATAAACTTTTGCTCTAGAAGTTCAGAATGAGCATGGACCTGTTTTTTTTTTTTTTTTTTTTTTTCCCTACTTGTATTACAGTTAAAATCCTCAAGGCAAGATTTAGATTAGAACAGCTTGAGTTAGGTGTCCATGTCAGTGTTCAGTCAGGTGTTACCAGTTAGAACCGCTTCTGTGAATGGGGTAGGCAGAGAAGAGGTGCTTACAAAACACATGAAGTATTCTCACCACACACAACCTATGAATTCTGCTAAAACTCCTTTCTTGTTGGTTAATAATGAGAAGTCTATAATTATAGATGGATAACTCACTGACAGATTTCAAACAAGCCATATTCTATTAATAAGATTCCAGAGAGACAAACTTTTTCCAAAGACAGAGAAAGATATAGAAAACCAAGGCACAAAGTCAGCAAGTGGGTGCGGTGGCTGAGGTTCTGGACTTCTACATGGGCCAACTATGGTTTGAGTCCCAGAGCTGGTGGCTTGAAAATCACAGTGTAGATATCCTCCCTGGGGGTAATTTCTCACTTTCCCTCCCACTGTCTCTCTCTGATGAGCCCATGGACCCTATGGCAAAAACCTAAAAGAAAAAAAAAAAAGGAAAATTGGGACATTCAAGAAGCAGTATTTAGGAGAGGAACATAATTTTTTCATAATAGCATTCTCCTTAATCATTTATAACCTTCTGGTGATCTGTTCAAGTACTTTATTTTTTAAATTTAATTTTATTTATTGCTATTTTATATTTTTACATTAAATCACTGTATATTATTATAGCATACAAAATGAATTTTCCCAGAACAAATATACTGTATTTTAGTCCAGTCAAAGATATTACCATACTCATTATTATCAAGAGATAATTTTCCATTTTTGTGTCTCTTAAATGTTTTACTTATTTCTTTTTCCCCTTAATTTCCTTCCTCTCACCCTCTCCCATTTCTCCTCCTCCTTCTGCACTATCTCTAGTACCCAGTTGCTCCCCATGCCGTTATACTTTCCAATCTTTCAGTTTCTGATGTAGAGGGCAGGCATTTGATTTGGGACATACGATGCCTCTCTTTTATAGTCTCTTCAAGTATTTTGAGATTTTGGGCATCTTATTCACACTTAGTTCCTACTCTGTTGAATTTGAATGTTTGGCTTTGTCTGTTGGCCTCTAGATTCTCCAGTTCCAACTATATCAGCTCACCTACTGCCATGCCTGGTTTATTTTGTTCTTTTACTTCTCTAGAGTGCTATACTTCATCTCTTATATTCTCTTGAAATTACGGTTATTATTATTATTAAATTTGCCACAAGGCACATGCACTCACCAGAGAGGAAGAAAGAGAGAGAAAGTGAGAAAACATCCCTCCCTCCAGGGGGATATGGTCAGGATTTGGGGCACTCACACACATTCTCCTGCCTTGTTTTTCAAACCACCATGTCTGGGACTTGAACTGCACAGTTGGCCATGTGGGATCTAGCAGCCTTAGCTACCACACCACTGGCTGGCCCAAGATTATTATTCTAAACCCATCTTTGTCTATCTTTCTATTTATGATCTGTCTATCTATTACATACATATATTTGTATGGGGGCCACTATCTGGTCCCCAGCCACCTCAAGTCTTAACCTGCTATGAGAGCTACCTCAGTATATTAAGCATTATAGCCTAATGGAAGATTAACCTATTATTTAATGTCTGCACATAATTTGTAAATTTAACATATCAAAATGTGGAAAGGATATTATAATACTCTTCCATTAATTCATTGTTTTTTAAAAAATATTCATTATGGGGTTGGCAGGTGGCATGGTGGTTAAGGGCACTGGACTCCCACATGACTGACCACAGTTCATGTGCCAGACCTGGTGGCTTGCTTTCTCATTTTCCCTCTCTCTCACTTTCTCTCTCTCACTCTTGCTCTCACTCTGTCCCTCTCTGGTCAAATTAAAAAAACAAGAAAATAATTAAATAAAGTTAAATAAAATAGTTTAAAAAAATCATCATAAACCTCCTACTGTGCCTGGCACAGTTTTAGACAATGCCGACACAAAGACTAAGACAGATAAGAACACCTACTCTTGTGGGACTTAATTCTGGTGGGAGAAGATAGATTGCATTCTAGGCAAGGTTAGAAATGTCAGATTTCAGGTTAGAGGCAGCAGGGACAAACTGTGGAATAATTAGAATACTATGAACTAAGAAAAATAGTGTGCTGATTTTTCTTCTTCCCTCTCCTCCTATGTTGAACAGTATGGGTTTTATTTTAAGTGCAATGGATGATCACTGACTTCTATGCTGAATAAGGACTGAAGGAGTTTAATAGGAAAAACAGAGATGACATGCAGAAATGTGGGGAGATGATGGTGTCTTGGGCCAACTGATAATAATGGAACTAAAGGTAATGCTTTGTGTAGTTACGTGTGACCTCTTATGCTGTATTAAAAACCACTGCAGACAGATACCCTATCTTAACTCACACAATATTACACAGGTAAAAACACATAACAGACCTTGCATATGTGTCTGTTGGCAAGATTACTGGTTTCAGGGACCAGCAGTTAGCGTAATGGCTATGTCGCTGGACTCCCATGTAGTCAACCGCGGTTCGCGTCCCGGACCCAGTGGCTTAAAACTCACGCCAGGCATGTGTGCGTGCGTGCCCAAGATCCTGAGAGGAGAATGGAGGAGAAGGGATTGCAGCGTGGCCATCCTCCCTGGGGGGGTGATTTCTCGCTTTCTGTCTCTCCGTCTCTCTCTGTCTGTCTGGCGAGCACACGTGCCCTGTAGCAAAAAAACCTCTCAAAAAAAAAAAAAAAAAAGATGACTGATTTTAAATTTACCTCTACTTTATTAAAAAAAAAATAATCTGAGAGATTGACTGTCGTATATAATGACTGATTTGACCATTTTTTGGTTGTTGTTAAATATTTCTCCCTATATAATTATGGGTATTCATTTGATTTTCCAGGCAATTCAGTCAAGACAGAACTAAACTACTTAACTGAAACTTCCTAATATTTTCAGTTTTAGACATGTCCTCAATGTGTTGTAATATTTTGAATGTTTTTAATAAGAATATCTCAAGGCAATATAAAATAACTGAGCATTTTTCTTCCCACAAGTGTCTTTCTTTTTAGCTCAATATGTTTGCTTGTATATATCTAAAAACCATGGTAATGTTTCAGATAATTATTTAGTCCCCAATGTATAGTTTCTGAGTAGGATGTGCCAATGATTTAAAAAAAAAATCTATGTATAGAACTATGTAACTGCTGCTTACAAAGGCTGCTAAATCTCAAGTCTGCACTTGGGTGTATAATTCATTTTTCTTTTTATAACTGTAACTTGACTATTTAAAAACTAACTTTTTCCCAAGTAACTTTTAAAAAAATATAGTTACCATTTAAGTGAACTCCCCAAAGATATGTGACCTGCTCCTTATACACTAGTATACAGTGGATAAAAAGCCTAGGGGATCAGATTTCTAGTGTAGAACTGGATAATTTGAAAAATTATCCTCAAGGTAGAAACAAATAAAATAATAAATACAAAACACTTTGAAGAATTTAAAAAATTATATGCATATATGGCGTATAAACTGTTCTTTATTCAGAACAGTTCTAAGCCTTTGGAATTAAAAGAAGAGATGATTTGGAATGGTAGGCTACAAGTTAAAATTCATTTCATCAACCTGAAAATTTTCCACTATGCTGTTTAGATTTGTGGAATAAATTGTGGGAAGAGTCTCCTTCAAAAATGTCTACTGAAAGCATTTGAAAAAAATATGTCTAAATAAATGTTACATCGATTAAAGTAATAATCGTCTTAAATTATGGCTCCAAATCATTGTTTCACAGAAGTTTAGAGGTGGACAGGTCAGTAGAAAGCCTGTATAATTCAATACCCTTTGTTTGTCTTGTAAGTAGCAGAAAACTGATTGGTTCCTTTGACTAAGAGCGAAGAATGGACAATTGAGATGATATCCGCATACTCTCTTTAGAATAAAAATAAACACTGTTCATTGACTTATTTGAACCATTTTGTGACAGTGCTAAGATACAACCTCAGGTCTTGTAAACCAGAAGCCAAGGCTCTTCACCTAGGTCCTGCTTATCTGATTATCTTCATTTTACTGTATGTTTGAAGCCATTTCATTAACTCAACCATAGAAAATCAAATAAAAATGTTGCTGTGAGTTTACTATGTTTCAAGAGCTATTCTAAGAACTCTGTATCTATTCAATTACTTAATCAGCATCACAGTCCTGTAGGTACATTCCACATCCATTTCCACATTACAGATGAAAAAACAGAGGCACAGAGCAATGTGATCATTCATCAAAGTCACAGAATGACTGAGTGGTAGAGTACGGATATGAGTCCACATAGTATGGAGACTAAATTCTTGCCTCTTACTTTATTTATGGCTATCCAAAATAGTTAACTTCAAAGTATAACAAGACTTTAAAAATCAAACAAATTACACTCTTAAAAATAAGCAGTAATTCATTTTACAAGCTGTAGTGATGCACAGTAATTGAATGTATAAAATATAAAAAATGTATTAAAATTTAAAAAATAAAAAGTGTTATATAAAATTTGGATAATGACTGTTTTTTGTTTTAGAACCATAGTAGTTCAACTTTTAGAATTAGGAATTCAAATATACCATCGAAAAGGCAGTCTAGGACATACTTTGCTAAGTTGAGAAACATATTTTCTAATTCAAATATTCATGTGAAAGACTCTACATCTGTTTTGATCTTGTCTAAATTCCCAGTTATCAGTGCAGCACTTGGATCATGACAGAAACTCTATAATATCTTTGAATAAATGAAGAATTTTTAAGTGGGATGAATATTCAGTTGCAAATAAATTTTAAGCCTTAAAATGCTAAAAGATTTCTATTAAAGCAACTCTGGTGAAGGGGAATAACTTATGTAGTTTCCCCAAATATTACCAAATTCCTAAAACATACTGTATATAATCAGTTCAAGTATGATAGGTATGTTAAATAAATGTATAAATATTTGTATTGTCTTTCCTTCTGTACTATATCAGTTCCATTTTTTAAAAAAATATGGAATACCAGAAACATTTATTTCAAGATAATGATAGTTTTTAAAATTAAATTTGAAGTAACAATACAATTTTTTTCCCTTCTCAAATCAGTTTTATACCCTTATAACATATTTAGTAGTATTTGCAAAGCGAAATACAAACAAGATAATTCTCTGTGTGTGTGGCTACAAAGAGGGCAAATAAATACATGTTTATTTTATTTATCAGGTTTTTTTCTATCTTGGTCATCCCAGATATCTAAAATTTTATTACCGAACAGATATTCTCTACTCAATAATCTCTGTAACATACATATTTAAATACTTTAGGAAAATAGATGAATTGTAAGTAGAACTTTTTGCCTTAGGAAACTCAAAATATAAGATTGTCTTACTCATACGTATGTTGTTTACTGTCTTAATTTATTATTTTTAAAATAAAACAGACTCTCCAAAACAGACAAGTAGATTGAAAAGATATAGCGTATGTACTCTATGGAATACTATTCAGCCATAAAAAAAATGAGACCATGACATTTGATAGAAAATGGATGAATATGGAAGATCTAATGGCAAAAGAAGCAAGCCACATTATGAAAGACAGACTGTATGTTTCCATGCAGTATATATCAAATGTCCGTGCTTTACAGCAGAAACTGAAAGATTAGAAGGTATAACAGGGAGGGCAACTATGGATAGTAGAGATAGTGGGAGGTAAGTAATAGGGAGTGGGAAATAGGGGGAGGGAGGGAAACAGGGAATAAAGGACGATACATTTAATTGACACAAAAATGAAAAGTTATTTGCTGGTGATAATGTATAGGATAATGTTTTGACTGATATGCACTGCATTCATGCTGGGGAAAAAACACTGTAAGTATATAAAATCACTGTATGGTGATTAAATGTAAATAATTAATATAAATAAATAAATATATACATTCTATCATATGATCCAGCAATTCCACGCCTGGGTATCTTACCCATAGGATAGGAATACACTCAGTCAGAAAACATATGTACATCACTGTTTATTGCAGCATTATTCACAATTGCTAGATATGGCAATCCAAATGTCCAAGAACAAGTGAGTGGATTTAAAAAACAGAGACTCTGGCATTTGATAGAAAGTGGATGAATATGGAAGATTTAATGCTAAGCAAAGCAAGCCAGACCATGAAAGAGAGGCATTATATGTCCCCACTTAATATACACCAAATGTATGCACTCTATGGTAGAAACTGGAAGATTGGAAGGCATAAAAGCATGGAAAACAACTGCAGATACTAGAGACAATATAAGAGGAGGTGCACAATGGGGAGAAAGGAAGGAAATCAAGGGGGAAAAAAGCAAAATATGTAATAGGCACACAAATGTAAAATTATCGGTTGATAATTGTATGGTAACATTTTTAACTAGACTAATATGCATGTATTTATGCTAGGAAAGTTCTTTTTGTATGCTCTAAAGATGTATAGTTATTAAATGTAATTTTTTTAATGAAAAGAGAAATAAAGGTTCTTTTAGATATATGTATTTTCAATACTAATTGATCTGTTCCTGTGATAGAATAGAGACCCCAAAAATAAATCCCAAAGCTTACAGCCAACTGATTTTTGACAAAGGATACCAGTCAATCCATTGGAAAAAGGAAAACCTCTTTAGCAGATGGTGATGGAAAAACTGGGTATCCACTTACAGAAAAATGAAACTGAATCCCCATCTTTCCAAAAATCAACTCAAAATGAATCAAAGATCTGAACTTAAGACCTCAAACTATAAAACTACAAATAGAAAACACTGGGGAAACTCTGGAAGACATTGGGGTAGGCAAAGACTTCTTAAATAAGACTCCCAAACACAGGCAATAATTCCTAAAATAGACAAGTGGGACCTGTTTGTTTCTGTGCCAATATCATGCTGTTTTGATTATCACAGCTTTATAGTATATTTGGGACCAGGGAGTGAGATGCTGCCCACTCCACTCTTCTTGCACAGGATTGCTTTGGCAATACGTGGTCTTTTATGATTCCAGACAAATTCTATGATTGTCTCTTCTAGACCTGTGAAGAATTTCTCTGACATTTTGATTAAATAGGTAAATTAATTTGGGTAGATTTTCATTTTGATTTTGTTTATTCTTCCAATCCTGGAACATGAAATGCCCTTCCACTTTTTTGTGTACTTTTCAATGTAGTTTTGAAGATTTTCATAATTTTCTTTGTACAGGTCTTTGACTTCCTTAGTCAGGTTTATCCCTAGGTATCTTATACATTTTATGTCTATAGTGAAAGGGATTCCTTTCTTCAGTTCTACTTTGTTCAACTTGTTCATATATAGAAATACTATAGATTTTTGGATGTTGATTTTGAACCCTGCCATTTTATTGTATTTTTTTATTACTTCAAGAAGTTTTTTCAAGGAAACCTTTGGGTCATCTAAGTATACCATTATGTCATCTGCAAATAGAGATATTTTCAACTCTTCTTTGCCTATTTGAATGCCTTTATATTGTTCTCTTTTCTGATTGCATTGGCTAAGACTTTCAGCACTATATTAAAAAGCAGTGGAGAAAGTGGGCAGCCTCATCTAGGACCAGTTTTTAGTGGAAAAGCCTTTAGCTTGTCCCCATTCACTATAATGTTGCCTATAAGTTTTCCATAGATGGCTTTTATTGTGTTGAGAAATGACCCTTCTATACCAATCTCACTGAGAGTCTTCATCATGAAAGGATGTTGTATTTTATCAAATTTTTTCTCTGCATCAATTGAAATGGTCATATGATTTTTATCTTTCTTTTGTTAATATGGTGTATTGTATTTACGGTCTTGCATATGTTGAACTACCCTTGCATCCCTGGAATAAAGCCTACCTGGTCGAGATAAATAATCTTTGTTATATGTTGTTGGATATGATTTCCAAATATCTTGTTGAGAATTTGTTGAGAATGTTTGCATTTATATTCATCAGAGATATTGGTCTGTAGTGTTCAGTTTTGTTTTGTTTTGTTTTGTTTTGTTTTCCATGTCCTTATCTGTTTTGGGAATGAGGATGCTGGAGGCTTCATAAAATGAATTTGGAAGGTTTCCTTTTTGGATGTTTAGTAATAATTTGAGTAGGATAGGGGTTAACTCTTCCTTAAAAGTTTTGCAGAGTTCAGAAATGAAGCCATCTGGCCTTGGGCTTTTCTTTATTTATTATTGATTCAACCTAATGGCTTGTTATGGGTCTATTGAGGTTTTCTATGTCCTCCTGATTCATTCTTGGAAGATTATATGCATTCAGGAATTTCTCCATCTCCTCCATGTTCTCATTTGTTGGCATATAGTCACTCATAGTGTCCTCTAATGATATTTTGTATTTCCATTATGTTGTTGTAATGCTGCCTGTTTCATCACATATTTGATTTATCTGGTTTCTTTCTTTCTTCTTTATCAGTCTAGCCAACGGTGTGTTGATCCTGTTAATCTTTTCAGAAAACCACCTTTTGTTATCACTTATTTTCTGCATGATTTACTTATTTTCTATTTCATTTATTTATGCATGAATCTTTAGGATTTCTTTTCACCTGGCATTTTTTTGGGTTTTCTTGTTTTTGATTTTCCAGTTCCCTGAGAAATGATATTAGGTTGTGTATTTGTCACCTTTCTAGCTTTTTCTTATGCACACTAATCACTATGAATTTTTCTCTTATGACTGCTTTTGCTGTGTCTCATAGATAATGGAAACTCATGTACGTATTATTATTTCTTTCCATATTTTTTTTACTTCACATTTAATTTCTTCTGTAGTTAAGAACTCATTCAGAAGTAGGTTGTTTAGTTTACACATCTTTGTGTATTTTTGAGAGTCTTTCTTGAAATTAATATAGAGTTTAATTACATCATGGTCAAAGAAGATGTTGGATATAGTATCTATGCCCTTGAATCTGTAAAGGCTTGATTTGTGTCCTATTATATGGTCAATCTTGGAAAAGGTTCCATGCCAAGGTGAGAAAAATGTATCTTTCATAATCTTAGGGTAGGAAGCTCTATATTTGTCTGTCAAGCTCATTATATTTATAGTATTATTTAGGTCCTATATCTTTCTATTTATTTTTTGTCTAGATGGTCTGTCTAAAGGAGATAATGGGGTGGTGAGATTCCCAACAATTATGGTGTTTCTCCCAATCTCTCCTTTTATCTCCAACAGTCTGTCCTTCACATATTTTGGTGCTCCTGAGTTGGGTAAATAGATATTTATAAGTTTTATGTCTTCTTGCTGAATTAGCCCACTTACTATTATATAATACCTTTTTTTGTTTCTTCATACCATCTTTGTCTTGAAGTCTATGTTTTCTCAAATAAATATTGAAACTCCAGCCTTTTTAAAATTTTCATTTGCACAAAATATCTTTTCCAGCCCTTCACTTTTAGTCTATGTATGATGTATGTCTTTATCTGTAAAGTGTGTTTC
This sequence comes from Tupaia belangeri chinensis, assembly GCF_000334495.1. Lineage (NCBI taxonomy): Eukaryota > Metazoa > Chordata > Mammalia > Scandentia > Tupaiidae > Tupaia > Tupaia belangeri. Next base: position 3,592,766 of record NW_006160061.1, read on the forward strand.
TTATAGGCAACAGATAGAGGATTTCTTTTTTTTTTTTTTTAAATTCATTCAACCAGTCTGTCTTTTATAATTGGAGACTTTAATCCATTATCGTTCAATGTTATTATCAATATTTCTGGACGTATTCCTAGCATTAAATGAACTATTTTCTTGGTTGTTTTTTTTTGTTATCTTAGAACTGTCCATCTGACTTTTTAGTTTTCCTGATATAGCACTCCCTTCAGCACCTCCTGAAGTACTGGTATAGAGTTGGTAAATTCTTTCACATTTTATTTACTTGAGAATGTTTTTATATTTTTCCCCATATGAAGGATAATCTTGCTGGGTATAGTATTCTTGGTTGAAATTGTTTCTCGTTTAACACTTTGACTATATTTACCATTCTTTCCTTGCCTGCATTATTTCCAACAAGAAGTTTGATGTTAGCCTGATGGGGTGATGTTTATAAGTAATTTGACTTTCTCCTCTTGCCAATTGTCATATCTTGTCTTTGTCTGTGGTTTTGGTCAATCTGGCTATGATGTGTCTTGGAGAGGATCTTCTTGGGTTGATTCTATTTGGGGTCCTATATATTTCTTGAGTCTTGATATTTGAATACCTCTCTTGGTTTGGAAAGTTTTCTTCTAGGATTTCATGAAATAAATTATCAATGACCTTATTATTTTCTTCCTCTTCTGGGATACCAATTTTCTGGATGCTGGGGCATGTTATTGTATCTAGTATTTCTCATATATAATCTTTATTTTTCTTGGTGGTTTTTTCAATATTTTTTATAGTTTTTTCTAGATGAGAAGTTTTGTCTTCTACATTCGAGATTAAGTGAGTCTTAATGTCCAAAGACACAAACCTGAAGTCCAAAGGCAAGGGTGTGTGATTCATGGGTCCTGGCCATTAAGGCTTGCAGCCACAGGCAGCCTGCTGTCCAGGAAAGCTGCTGCTTGAACCAGTCTTCAGATCTCATCTAGATCTTTGAGAATTATATTCAGATCACCAAATTTTACAAATATTCAAAGAGCAATTTTCAATATTTTTGCTTGCTTCTTTTTTCAGTCATTGATATTTTCTTCAGTAATTTTAATTGATTCAACTTCCTATGTAGATAATGTGTGGTACAAGTGTCCAAAACTTAAGAGTCTTATTTTGATATAATCTTGGCCATGCCTCTCTAATATACTTTATATTACATTTTGAATAATATTACTATAAATAAAATAATACCTACTAAATTCTCACTTACAGAATTATATAGTACTTCTGCTTCATCTATTCACTTTTGCCTTTTCTTGTTTCCATCTGCTCTGCAGATTATGGTGACCATATCATGATTAAATGCCAGAAGTTCTTCATTACCAAAAACCTCAGAAGTATGTGTAAACCTACCCTAGGAAGCAGGCCATGGCAGAGGTGGGAAAATAATTCCATTATAAAAACCAAAGGTTATGCAAATAAAACACAGTCATGTCCAATCTTTGGTTTAGGTGTCAGTGATAGCAGAGTACCACTGAATGAACCTAATGGACCATCAGTGATAAATTCCCTGTTTCAGAGTTCTCTGCCCTGCACTGATCTCCTTGGTTCCACATTAGAAGTGGCAGCAATGCCAGCATTCAGCATCTACCAATTGGTCCCACCAGGACAAGAGAGACAATTTCAACCACTATCCAGGTCCTTCCACCTCCTTTACTTTCCAACACGTCTTTCTTTTCCTTTGTTTCTATTTCCTTCTGTCACTAGAAATAGTTATTTTTTTACCGCAGTCAGCCTTGTCCAATTGGGCCCACCAGGACAAGAGAGACAATTTCAACCACTATCCAGGTCCTTCCACCTCCTTTACTTTCCAACACGTCTTTCTTTTCCTTTGTTTCTATTTCCTTCTGTCACTAGAAATAGTTATTTTTTTAAATTTTTTTTTAGAGGTTTTTCACTGTAGGGCGCGTGCACTCGCCAGACAGACAGAGAGAGACATAGAGACAGAAAGCGAGAAATCACCCCCCAGAGGGGATGGTCACGCCGCAATCCCTTCTCCTCCATTCTCCTCTCGGGATCTTGGGCACGCACGCACACGCGCCCGGCGTGAGTTTTAAGCCACCGGGTCCGGGATGCGAACCGTGGTCGACTACGTGGGAGTCCAGCGACATAGCCATTACGCTAACTGCTGGTTCCCACTAGAAATAGTTATTTTTTTAGAGTTTATTTTTTGCTTGCTTATTTTAGCTAGAAAAAACTTTAATTAAATGAATACCAGAAAAATGCCTTGGGCTCCCTGTGAATATGAGTTCTACACATTTACAGGCAAATTTCTAAATGAGATGCATGATTCCAAGATTTACTCAAATGCGTTAAATTATAAGGGTGAAGGAGACTTCAGGAGGATTGAAATGACAGCCTTTTATCTTTCTTTTGTTTTCCTTTCTTTCCTTTGAATTCAGTATTCACCAGGAAAGTAATTTAAAATTTTTGCAAATGGTCTGGGCTAAAGGGCATTTCAGACCTCACTTGAACCTTTTGGTTAGAATTTCCTTCCATTTTTGAAAAATGCTTTTCTGATCTCAAAGAAACACATGTTCTGTGCATTTTATTTGTTAAACAATTGAATTTTTCAACCATATCTTTCCTTTTTCCATGACTCAGGCAACACTAAACATGCTTCAAGGAAGGACCTACCAGACAATATTAGAAAGGTCAACCTAATTTTCCTAGTGGCCCTTCTGAGGGGACCTTGGGGATATTGATAAATACTTTCTCCATAGGCAGCACCATTTTATCTTCCCAAAACTCTTGCCCTGGGTGTCACTGAGCTGTAACCCTACATAAATAGAAAAAGTGTAAACATCCTTCCCCTGATCAGCTATGGGTCACTTTATGCAGGATTTCCGAGTTCATGAAAGATATCTGCTGGTCAGTTCATCACTGTGTCTGCGTGCTCTCTATTAGCTATGCTGGAAGGAATGCCACTTGCTCTTTGTGTTCTGTGAGGCAGAACAATAGGGCACTCTCCTCTGGAATAGCTGCTGTTCCTTCAAAGTTCAGTCAAAGCCCACATTTTTCCCCTCTGAATAATGTATGAGTTTGGTTCACCCATGTGCTACTAATCTCGGCTGGAGGAAACTTCCAACAGCTCTAGCCTTCTCATCTGATATCACTGAAAACAACTTACCAGTTCAAACAGGAAGCGTATGATTGGACTGTGTTTGACAGGAGGTTGTGATGAAACGGTAGGAGTGGGAGAAACCCAGAGGAGTATGTGTGGGTGTACAAACAGATAGGAAATAAAATAATACCTACTAAATTCTCACTTACAGAATTATATAGTACTTCTGCTTCATCTATTCACTTTTGCCTTTTCTTGTTTCCATCTGCTCTGCAGATTATGGTGACCATATCATGATTAAATGCCAGAAGTTCTTCATTACCAAAAACCTCAGAAGTATGTGTAAACCTACCCTAGGAAGCAGGCCATGGCAGAGGTGGGAAAATAATTCCATTATAAAAACCAAAGGTTATGCAAATAAAACACAGTCATGTCCAATCTTTGGCTTAGGTGTCAGTGATAGCAGAGTACCACTGAATGAACCTAATGGACCATCAGAGATAAATTCCCTGTTTCAGAGTTCTCTGCCCTGCACTGATCTCCTTGGTTCCACATTAGAAGTGGCAGCAATGCCAGCATTCAGCATCTACCAATTGGTCCCACCAGGACAAGAGAGACAATTTCAACCCCTATCCA